>NW_015162533.1:0-19419 GCF_001447785.1 Gekko japonicus | reverse complement strand
CCTATACCTATTTGTGCCTTTCCTAACCTGCGGTATATATTTTTTCCTGAACTTCTAGGATTGTAGTTTCAAATATTCTCCAAGCTTCCCCAATGGTTTTGACCCTTTCTACTTTTCCTTTCAGATTCTTCCTCACATGTCCCCTCATATCAGAGAAGTTACCTCTTTTATAGTTAAAAGTGGTTGTGTCGGTCTTTTGGGGCAACTCCCTATTTATACAAATGTTAAACTCAATAACATTATGGTCACTGTTCCCAAGTGGTGCATCTCTCACGAGGTGTTGGGCATTACTTAGGACCAAATCCAGGATTGCCTCTCCCCTGGTAGGTTCCGTGACCATCTGCTCCATAGCACAGTCATTGTCTAGAAACTCAATCTCTTTTTCCTGACTAGAACACATATTGACCCAATCAATGTGTGGGTAGTTAAATCACCTATTATGACACAGTTCTTGCGTCTAACCGCTATCTTTAAGGGAATCAGCTCAGCTAGTTCTGTGCCTCTCTTTTGTTTCATCAGCCAATGAAGGAAGGAGAGGGAGCTCAGTGCAATATATAACCTCCTGAGCCCATTAACCACAATGGGAACTTTGTTATTGGCAGCCAGCAATGCCTGTTAAGCTTCAGAAGGCTCCTATTGGTGTTTCCAAAGCTGGAGAATTCCCACTGCTTTGGAGTTTTGTAAAGAGTTTAATTGCTTGGCACCAATCTGTTGCCACTCACAAACCACCATGGGGCACCATGGACCGCACTAAAAAAATTGTGACAGCAGAGCCTCCATAGATATTGCTTCATGGACCATGTACTGGTTCATTTCTATGCCTAGTTAGAATTCCATACTAATTATTTTAATCAGCACAACCTGAAATCATATAGCCTTTCCCCATAATTAGGCAATGGAACATGACAAGCAGAGTTTACAGCATGACAATGAGACAGCAAAAGATCATGCCTCTTAATTATAAATATTAACAGTACCCATATCTAGTTTCTTTACTGAAATAGTTCATATTAACATGCTGTATAACAATTAGTGTCTCTGAATATGGTGTGCATTAGAAGCATTTACAATCTAAAAGTTTACCAAGCCTCCACCCCAAATCTTTAAAAAGTCATCAAAACTCATAACCACAGTGCACAGTTAACAGTGAGCATTAGAACTGCCAATCCCATATTACAAGCTTCAGTCCTATGCAGAATTACATAGGAATAATTACCATTGAGCCCAGAGGGACTTGCTGTTGAATAAACATATGAAGGACTGCTTTGTTTGAGAAGGCCATGTATTTTTTATGCTTAATCACCAGGATTAAAACCTGCCTTGCACTCACTGATGTCTGTATTTCCCAATATACTTTGAACATTAATGTTCATGGAGGACTATTTCACAACACAGATTTATTTCTCCTGGATTCAGAATGGTTAATGAATATATTTAGTGCACAATCCCCTCATTAGGAACAGCATATATTAAAACAGACCTAATTAATAGCAGCTCACCAATCAAACCTCATTTCAGTTCTGATAATCAAAGCCAGAATCCTAGGATTCTGCAAAAATTGGGACCTCATCCAAATGTTCTCTGAAAAGAAACAATCTTGTAAGCCTCACAGAACTGAGTTAAGGGTGAGATAGCTGCTTCCACCAGCATCCCATTCCAAATAACTGAGACTCCCTCCCCCTCAAAAAGCCCTAGAATGTCCTGATACTACTCAAATCTTCCTAATGGAGGAAACCGAGAGAAGGAGCTGTCCTGATAAACTGGGTCCCAAGCTGAAAACCATACTGATTTTTTAATATTCTTTACGAAAAAGCGAATATTCACTGTTCGGTTTCATTTTTATTAGGTTACATTTTTGTGAATGTTTTCATGAATTCCTTTCAGTACACTTATACTGTATAATTAACAAGCAATTTATATGGTATTTAAATGTACAATGTAAGCCATTTAAACATGTTGTGCGTACTTACTGAAGCACATACAAAAAAGCTGAACAATGTCGGTATTCTAGAAGGAAAATCTGTTTTGTGCAAACAGAAAATGGTACAAGTCAAGACACTCCACTTCATTCCACATTGTCTAAACAGTAAGCACATTCCACAGACCTTCATACTGTATTCACTTACAAGTTAGGCTCCATGCTAGTACATTTTTCCTTACTGTTTCATTTCTAATCCACTTCCTTTGTAAACGGAGAGCAATTTAGTTTCAGATGTGGGGTCACCATCCTAAATTTCTATTTCAATTTCAGGGTATTTTAAGCAGGGGTTTTCCCACCAAGGTACCAGCTGCTCTGGACAGACCCATTTACGGTGATTGCACTGTAAGACCTTTCTTCCATGTTGGCTTGATTTCTGAGGAGCCTGTTAAAATCTGTCTGTAATTCCACTGGCTATACCAATTTTTCATCCATTCACATGATAAACTGGAAGAAGGATCCTTTACAAAGAAAAGTACAGTACGCTTCTTTGCCAAGTACAACAGCATTTATTATTTAATGAAAAAGTGTGCTGTACCAGTGCCTTCCATAAGAAGCTTTAGGACAGAATTTTGCTCACAGTTGCCTAAACAGACCCAGCTTTAGAACAGCTTTAAACCAATGCTAGTCTGGTTGCTTCTGTTTTAGCAGCAGTAAAAATCTATTCCCCTCAGTAAGGCTCTCTCTGGTTAGGAGAATCAATTCCTAATACATTCCTAATAACCTCCTGTTAAGCATTACTGTAGAAGGTTGCAGTTACATAATAATTCCATACATAATGATTCCTGACACAGAGGTACTGCACATAAACACGGTTTCTATATTCTATTTGTATCAAAGTCACTCCTTTTCTTTGACATCTGTTCAGTCATCTATTCTACAATTTTATCTGGCTGTTCTGCAAGGAAATAAGGGTGGCAGACATGGTGGAAAGCCTGTTTGGTGTAGTGGTTAGGAGCACAGACTCTAATCTGGGAGAACCGGGTTTGATGCCCCACTTCTCCACATGCAGCTGTTGGTGTGACCTTGGGTCAGTTACAAGTTCTTTCAGAGCTGTTTTCACAAGAACATTTCTCAAAAGAGCTCTCTCAGCCCCACCTACCTCACAGGGTGTCTGTTGTGGGGAGGGGAAGGGAAAGAAGATTGTAAGCCACTCTGACACTCCTTCAGGTAGTGAAGGGCAGGGTATAAATCCAATCTCTTCTTCTTCCTCTTCTCCCCTGCCTCACTGAGACAGAACAACCCCATTTGTAGGATGGGAAAAGGTTACTATATTATTTATGTGAACAATTTATATCCTGCCTTTCCACTTTAAAATGTCTTTTCAAGAACACTTCAAATAAACAAAATTATCGCATGTAACAAGAAGCCATCTAAACTTAGCATGATACCAACAATAAAATAAATAAAATAGCAAAGGCCCTTCATAATGAACAAGGAGAGCTGAAACAATCACCATCCATGTGTTCCGCAGAACAAAGTCCCAATTCAATGCCTAAAGGACTCCATTCGCCATCAGCCTGACATCAGAAGGTGTGGATGCTCATACCAGTAGGACTGCAGAAGGAGTGCGGACAATTTAAAATGCAAGTAGTCTAGGGTTGGAGATTTCCTGGGATTGCAACTGATCTCCAGGTGACTGAGATCAATACACCCTGAAAAAATGGCCACTTTGAAAGGTAGACTCTATGGCATTATACCCCACTGAAATCCCTCCCCTCCCCAAACCCATTTCCCTCAGGCTCCACCCCCAAAATCTCCAGGTATTTCCCAAACTGGAGCTGGCGCAATCTGGAGAAGGATCCTAAAGTAGTCCTTCAATTACCCTAGTCTCATGCTATGTGGAGCTTTATAAATCAAAAGCTACACTTGGAATTGTGAACATAAACACGTAGTAAGTAAAGGAGAGTAATATTCAACGCCACAAGTCTTTGTTTTACAACTGGGTTGTTCTGCTCTGACTGAGTCCACTGAATTTTTTTTTTTTGCACTGGCTTCAAGGGCAGCACCATGTGAAATACATTGCAGCAATCAATTTAGGATGTTTCCAGGACTTAAATCACCGCAGAAAGGCTATCCTTGTCCAATGGGAATTGCCTAAAATGGCAAAAATCACTTTATCTCAAGAAAGTCACCTGTGCCTCCACAGTAAGGATGGATTTAACAGTGTCTCCAAGCTGCTAGCCTACTCTTTAAAGTGTAACAGAACCACATTTAGAACAGTCTGAATACCACATCAATTTCCATTATAGATAAGAAAGTTGTACAGTACTGCAGCAGGAGGTTCAATGAACTATATTCATTGTCCACTGAGCCTCCCACAAACAGTACACAAGAAGAGTTTTGCTGGATTAGAACAGTAGTCCATTTAGGCCAGCATCCTGTTTCACACAGTGGAAACCAGTTGCCCTGGAGGGGCAAAAAACAAGACAGAGAGGCTGCCTCCTGATGCTGCTTCCTAGCACTGGTATGCAGAGGTTCGCTGCAACTGGAGAGTCCTTTCAGTCACCATCTCTCTTTATCTTACCGGAACTGAACGTCATTATTGTTACTTTTGCTGACCACCTTGCAGGGTGGATAACACAGAACAAAATAACATCAAGCAACCAGTCCTCAAAGATCTTCACAGATACTATCCCATCTCAGTATATGGCTGCTGTCAAGCAGTGCTGGCTTGCTGCAAGGAAGGGTGGCCAAAGAAGTGTGGCTTGATGAGTCTTCCAGGAGGAGTATGGAGACTGAGAAGAGAGGGGCCAGACTGGCAGACCAGCCAGAGCCTCCTCCTGTTCCCCAGACTAGGGGAGGGGATCTGGGCCTCCAGTTCACTTGGCCTCAGATGCAAGGGGAAGAGGGTTGAGGCTTACCCAGGTCCTTCTCCTGTTGAGATGCTCCCTTTCTCCCCTTCAGGCTCTCTCTCACCAGTTGCCTGGGTGCAGAGAGCAGCCTCAACTACTTTCTCCATGGCAAAGGATGGTGAGGGTTTCAATAGTCCCTAGCAGTCCCCACATGCTGCAGCCCATTTTCCCTGTCCCAGTAGGCTTCTTCCAAGCTTCCGTTCCCCTTCTCCACTGGAGCTGCACCCCAGCTGCTGCTCCCACCTGGAGCTACCAACCTGCTCTGATGGTGGCCTCCTGATGGCCCTTTGAGCTCTGAGGGTGGAATTGGCAGTTCCACACCCCACAGGCATAACTCCAACACCAGCCTACTGAGGCACTGATGGGCATGTCCCACCAGCCAACTGATTGGCATGGATGGATCCTGCCCCATCATGCCCACCAAGCGGGTCCACACTGTTCAACCAGGAGCAACCATTTCAAGGTGGCTTGGATGGAATCCTGGACTGTGGCAGGAAGCTCCATGTGGAGGCCTCCTGGTAGGGAGTGGGGCCATTGCTGGGATTAGAGAGAAGTTCCCCATCCAATCTTGAGCAATGGGATCACCCAATATCCCCAAAACCTCTGGGACTTCTAAAATTAGACTTTTAATTGGAACAGATGCTCTCAGCAGGTTAATATCCCATGTACATCCACTTTCACAACTGGGTGGCTGCCATCTGCTATCAAACAATCAATGGATGCTGTCAGATTTTACAAAGGTGGTGCTTTGAATGCAACCATTTAGACTCTGAAACATACTTGAACTGCCAATAGACTAATTAAAGTTTTATGACCATATGCAACCACTTATTTTCCCTAAATTTTGTCACACTGCTCTAATGGATTTAAAGTGTGTGGGGGTGCATATCCCTTAACATCTTATATATGCATCTCTGCGTATCAAATTCAAGCCGAACATATTAGGGCATTAATTTATTTGTGTGGTTTTTTAAAATAAATGTCAGAGCCAACTCGTCCAAAGGTTCAGCAATTAACAATATGTTGTTTTTTAAAAACCCCACAAATATAGGGACTGTTCATATTTACAAAATAAGCATCCAATGGTTGTAGCCTGATCAACTATATGATACAAATGAGCCATCGTGTCTCTCACACCTTGGCCAAAATGTTTTTATAACCTCAGACCCAATGCTTTCCGATGGACTCAGTCCAGATATTCGCTTGCAGATCACCAAGGCCTAATTCAGGGATAAGTAGCCCTTTTGGCCTGAGTGCCCCCCAAAAGCAGCATCAACTTGTGTAGGTGTTTGGGTGCTGGCAAACTAAAGCAGGGACAAGAGTCAAAGGCTGTATTTGGCCAGCCACAGAGAGAGCAAGTGAAACACCAGCAGTGCTGCTGGAGCCTCAGGTTCCCACTGTTAGCCAAACTGCTTTATGTACAGCAGATGGCAACTAAATTTATCGTGAGTTCTTGCCAAAGTTTAAGGAGGTCCGAATCCACCCCAGGTGGGTCCCAGTGAAAGAGACGAGACTGGTATTTTTCCAAAACAATTTGTCTTTTACTGAATAATATCAAAATCCTATACACACCAAAACAGAATCACACTCTCACACAATCAAGTTCCTTTAGAGTTACAGAAATAGCAAAAATAGTTTCTCTTTTACTTAGGAGGTAGGTTGGTATATACGTTCATACTTATCTTTCCTGAAGCCTTGTCCGATGCGATGAAAAATTGAGGGGTAAGAAAATAAGACCTAGGGATGTTTCTAAATCACACCTGATAGAACCAGCCAGCAAGGCGCGGACCTCTTTGGCTGTGCACACCAAGAGATCAGAAATAGACAATAGGATTGTTTGATAGAAAGCTGGGCTTTAGGGGATGAAAGAAGACAGGGGGTGTAGAAGGGGATTGCGGCTAGCAAAGACCCAACGCATGGCCTTCACTTTTTATAGTTGAATCTCTAGGTGGGTGGCAACCTTGCCATTCTGTAAACCCACTCACTCATTGGTGCATGCTGAAAGGGGCAGGTACCTTAGCGGTGTGGACGATATTTGAAACACTAAACTCTAACTCATGGAAAGCTATCTGGTCAGGTGTGAAGTTCTGGCATCCTGTATCTCCCTTGATGTGCAGATAGATCTTGGCTTTCCCAGGCAAACAAGGCATCATCCAACAGGAAATGGCAATTCAGATGCAGATCAGATCCATATACTGCGTGACATCGAGTCCTTCAGCAATGGTGGGGTTACTTCTCCTTAGTTTGTCGTTTGTGCTAACAATGGCTAAAATGTGCTTCTCTTTCCCATAAGGCTCTGAGCTGAATGTGTGCAAACCTCATTAACATAAAATGCAGGCAAGTGTCCTCTATGTGAAATCTCTCACAATAGGTAATGCAAGCAGCTTTCTCCATGCCTATGGGTGTACATGTGTGTGCACAGTTCATATAGTGTGTGTGTGTCAGCAGATATAAATCCATAAACAGCAAAATATCAGTCTCTTTCTCAACACCACTTAGTGTTGCCAACTCTGTGTTGGGAAATTCCTGGAGATTTGGGGGTGCAGTTTGGCGGGGGGGAGGTCTCAGCAGGATATGATGTCATAGCATCCATCCTCCAAAATAGCCATTTTCTCCAGATGAACTGATCTCTGTAGTCTGAAAAACAGTTATGATTCTGGGAGACCTCCAGGACCCACCTGGAGACTGGTAACCCTACCTCAGATGTAGATAGTAGTTCTGTAAGTCTAGGAGGGAATGATGGGCATAATCTCAGGGCTCATCTAGGTCTGGAAATCAGCCCTGCATGCTAAAGAATATGATCTGGCATGCTGGAGTTCAGTACATGTGCCAGGGGTTGCCTATTGCTGGCTGGGCTAGTTCAACAAGCACATATTTGATTTCACCATCCATGATTACTGGTAGCAGAATCTATAAACTGACTTCATTGGAAATGGCATTGCATTTGATGTGATGAGAGGCCATATGAAAGTTTTATCAGCTCCTTCACACCAACGTACTAGCCTTTGTTGTCCCATTCTTCTCAATGAACACGTACATATAAACATCCCCAAATGCCACATAATCGGCAAATGTAGAGATATCAGGTGGTGTGCATGGATGTGTGAATCAGTTCTAACACATGCATAGAACTAGATGAAAAAGCTTTGAAGCAAACCAGCAATTTACAGAGCCAAGACCTGCAGCACAGGATCTGATAATGCTTTGATACACCCAGTACCGTAAAGCTGATCATTGGTCTCTCCAAAGCTGAGCACTGATACCATGCCAAGAGCACTTTGTTTGTCCATGACATTCTAAAAATAACTTCTAAAAGTTGATAACTTCCCGGACACTAAACTGATTACTTCCTATATTAAACAACAGAAATGTTATGTAAAAATGCAGGCCCTAATTGATGTCAGGTTATTATTTGTGTCTTGAGAGCAATTAGTTTAATTGCTCTGATTTCATGCCCTCCCTGGTTACAGATACAGCTGTGCTGGATTTTTATAGGATTTGATATTTCATGCAAAAGCTGCTATTTCTGAGGGGCAAAGGGGTCTGAGGATAAAAATCCTACACTATGCTCTTGTATGTGTTTCTGTGCCTGTCTACAACCATTCTTTCCTGATCTGCTAAGGCTGCATCCTCATTCTACCCTGCCCCTTGAAAGGCATTCTTAACTGCATGATTCCAGCCAATCAGCAATCCCAGTTGGGCAAGATGGTATCATAATGCCAATCAAACTTGGTGATATGACAATATTACTGAAAGAAAAATGACCCCCCCCCCAATTGCTCCCAATCAGAAAGTGGTGAGGAAATAGAGAACACAACACTGTGTCAAGGAACACCCCCCTGCCTTGGCAATGGACATATAGCCTCTCTTTTTTTTCCCCTGACACCCTTCCCTCACAAAGAATTTCACATGCTTTCATAAACTAAAAGTGAAAAAAATACCAGGATGGAGGTATATTTTGAAGGGATCATCCCCCCCCCCCAATGTAAAAATACTTGTTTCAGTTCAGTGATTATGGATGAGGCAGTTGTGTGAATGGTGATTTGCTGTTATTCCTGCAAAAACTAAGCACCACAGAACAGGCATGGGCACTGCCCCAGTCTGCAGGCTGACAATCTTTAAAAACAGGGAAATGCTCTAAGAACTAAAAGGGAGGTAGAGGAAGAGGGCACCAACTGGGAAAGGTCTGAGGAAATAAGATACCTCATTAAAAAGCAAAGTAAAGGAATGTGGGGGCTCAGAAACTGTCTGTGGGAGGAGGCATCCCAACGGTGTAAAAGCAAGGATAATAAGTATAGGTACTGATGCTGAAAATGCAGGGTCTGACATAAAGACTGAAGAAGAACATTAGAGAGAACGTGGGGGACAGTGGAGAGGGAAAGATAAAAGAGAGACCATGGGAGTAAGAGAAAGGATAGATTTTAAAAGCAAGGAGAGAAGAAGCTTGTAAGGACATTTTCTGTCCTTGATGGGGGTTACACTCTCTTAAGGAGCTTGGGAGTGCTGCTGGACTCCTGGTGGTAGATGTGGCTCAGAGTGTTCTTTTCAGACCCCTTCCCTCTTAGAATGGATCTTGCCACTGTTATCCATGCATTAGTAAAACTCCTGCTAAGATGACTTCAATATATTCTCCACAGGGCAGGCTATGAACACAGCCTCGAATATTCAGCTGTTGTGGAATTCTCCAGCTTGCTTTTTGACAAGCAAGGTATAGGAAGCCTCTAATGCCTCACCTGCTTGCACTAACTTCTAATTTGCCTTCAGGATAAATCAAAGCTCTAGTCATTTTCTTTCCAAACCTATCCCAGTGATTTTCAAAATGTGGGTCAGGACCCAAAAGTGGTCTCATGTGGGTCATGTGATCAGAAGGAATCAGACACAGAGAGAAATTTTGATGGGAAATATGGGTTTGTTTTTGTATACTTCGCAAAATGCCACAAAACACAGTCTGATAATTGATAATGTTATGAAAAACTACATTATTATTCATATGTGAGATTCCTGCACTATATTTTGGAAAGCACTATCAAGTTACTTTGCAAGTTGACCCCAAGAAGTAGAGTAAGCTTAGAAGTAGGTTCCAGTTCCAAAAGTTTAAGAACCACTGCCCTACTCAAATCTAGACCTATCCATTCTCCCAAATTAGTAGAGGAAAACACTTCAGCCAAGGAGTGGGGCACCCTCTCTAACAGCAACTACTTTTTGCAATTCTCTCCTCTGGTAGATCCACCCTGCCACCTCTTTTCTATCCTTCCCTCAGTAGTTATCACAAAGGTGTATCTTGATTTCTTTTATGCAATTACATTAGGATTATCTGATTGCTACTGGGGCTTTAAAATATATTTTTCCAGTTTTAATTATGACAGCTTCAAAACTTGTTTCAGTAAAGGGTTGTTGTTGTTTTTTTAAAAAAATCTTGTTTGGTATGTTGCTTTGTTTGTTATTTGTTGGAGGAAAAAACACTCTGAAACCCAAAACAAAATAAGAACATGTAATATGGGAAAGGAAAACTTAGCTGGCTCTAAAGAATCACGCTATATCAGTGAATACTTGTATTACCAAAATACTCACGTTGTTCCTTGTCACCCAAGCAAGTGACAAAGTCAGGGATAAACTTTCAAACATATTTCCAACATAGGACTCAGAAGGAAGCCATTATACTTAAGACTGTAAGAGGTACTTTGCTGGATCAGAGCAGAGGTTCCTCTAGTCCAGCATACTGTTTCGCACAGTGGCCAATCAGTTGCCATGGAAGGCCAAGCAAACAGGGCATACAGGCTGAGGCCTTCCCCTGCTGCTGCCTCCCGACACTGGTATTTAGAGGTTTGCTGCCTCTGTATATGGAAAATATTTACTCAAGTAAATACTGAAGCATTCATATAGCAATCAAAGGTAGGGTTCAGAATCCCATATGGCAGTTGTGGTTCGATCATCCCTCATGGTTACATAGATGAAGGTTGTGCTGAATCCCTTAAGCCTTGTGTACGTTGTCTCAGACTGAAACAATGGCCTGAGAAATACACATGGGACATTAAAGCTGAAAGGGGCTTTCATGTGAGTATCAGCATGCCTTTGGCTCCTTTGCCAAGCTCGGGAGCATCTGTGCTCACTTCTGCACCTCTGCATTTCAAACAGCCAGTGACTATGTTGCCCTAGGTCTTACCCACAAAGAGGCTGCATTCTCATCCTGTGCATTATTAATAATTGCACACTGCCTTTCAGCAAAGACGTTACACACCAAGGTCCTTGCTGCTTGCCTCTGGTGGCTGTTCAGGTGGAAGTTAAAAGATCCCATCACACTTCTTCTAAAAGAGCAGGGCTTAACCTTAATGTGAATCCCGACCTTAATTTCAAGGAAAACATGTAATCTCGAAGGCTGTGTGTCTGTTATTTCTGAGAGCACAACAGCTGCAAAGTTTGATAGATGAACTATAACATTCCTACTGGATCTAGTTTGTTTCTTCCTGAAATGCTTTGGTATTATAATAGTAAATGATAACAGAGATCAATCCAGCTAAGTTAAAAACCCCATCCAGGTGGATAGAAGAGTTGAACACATACAGAACAAACCCACTTCCACTCAAATCAGTGTCATCTGACTGGCTGGATTTTGGATGATGATGATGATACAGCATTTTGGAGAAAGATTCCTATCATCATCATCATCATCATCATCATCATCATCATCCAAAATCATGAAAACTGTCAAGGGCTCCAAACCTTGACCCTGGAACCTCATGATTCACAATCTAACTTGGTCAGTTAATTGACACTGAAAAGCTCAAATCCCTCTTCAGGTGCTGAAGGGAATAACAATGTGCAATATGGATTTGTTTGATTATCAGGCAATATGATGGATCTGGACTGGCCAGGCCTGATATATGTACCCGCAGCCTAGATTTCAGCCTTTGTCTGGTCAATAGAGCAATACCTGTTGCACTGCAAAGTTCAAGTAAGGTTGCTGGGCCCAGCCTTGCAAGCAATGAGATATTGGGATGGGTGAGGATATGGGATGGTAGTTGTTGACCAACAGTATGATGTCACTTCTAGGAAACCCTTGATGCAATGCCTTGCCTCTCTAGAATTGGCTGAAACTCTATAGTAAAGCCATAGAGCTTATGGTGATTCCTAGAGAGGAAATAACATAACACCTCTTTAGAAATTGTCCAAAACTCTATGGTTTTACAATAGTGGGAAATGCCACCTGGGGGCAGGGGATTCCCAACCCCTACCAGAGGGATGGCAACCATAGGTCCAGGTTGCCATCACAACCCTAGATGATAGTTGATGGAGGGACTCATCATACACTCAATTATCCTCAATTATTGCCCCCCAAGTCGGAATAACGAGGCAGACACCAGTGCTGGTATTAACTGTTGGGCCAGTTTATTAAAATAACTACTTTAAATAAAACCAACCAACCAACGGCAAGGGCAACACAGTTTTGCGGTATGGATAAGGCCAGAGGTCCATGACCCCTCCCTTATCTCGTAACATAGGGCGAGCCACCCTGCCCCAAGCATTAGCCATCAGCGATGGCTTCCGCCCGGCCGGCTAGCCATTACAGGACCACCCCGCAGACCCAACCCCCGAGCCACTAGGCTCAAAGAGCTGACTCAATCGGGGCGTTCCCGAAGGCAGTCAGTTTTCCCCGCCCCGTGCCGCAGGGCACAAAGACTGTACTCACAGACTCCTTCATCCCCAATTAATGGGTATCGGCTGGTGCTCACCGTACCGCAAACTGAATTCCGCATATAACCCTGCCTAACAAAAGTGACCATCCTAACTAACACAGCCTCACCCGTGAACACCTGCACCACTGCTGCAGTGCAAGGTAGGCGAAAGCGCCTCCCTCTGAATTCCCAGGATTGGCGCTTTGGCGCCCAACTTGCCTGCCTCCTCCGACGGGGAGGCAAAAACGCCTCCCCCAGCCCAACGGCCGTGATGGCCGCGGGCTGTTGGATTCGGGTACTCTCAACTATCCTTAGAAGAAAATCCTAAACCTATGTCAGTGAAACATATTTTTACAACTCAGTCATCTTTCTCCTCCATGTGTGAGACATACTATAGTATACTTTATAATATCACCTCATTTGATTTCCTTGAGGTTGCTCTTAGGTACAGAATCGAAGTGAAAAATGTTGTTCATATGCTAATTGTCCCTTGTGCTCATTGATAACTAAATTAAAAATGCTCAGTTTTAGCTTTTATTTTAAGTAATATCATTTGCTGTTTTATGAAGTCTCTATTTTTATTTCTTTTTTTATGTTATTTATTGTCTGTCTTTCTCACTGGGACTCAAGGAAGATTACAGAGAGTGAACAGGATGGGACATTCAAGAAACAACACAATAGGATTTGTTGTAGAATCAACCAGAAATTTAAAAAGCAGAACTGAAACAAAGCATAATGTTAACACAACACACTAAATTATGCAAGATTACACAGTAGGATCCAACTTACAGCAGACTACACACAGTAGTATAGACCAGTCCCTAATAATTTATCCAAGTAACTTTGTGAACGATTTTATACAGTGCTACCCTATTGCCTACATAAAAAGCCCTCTTGAACAGTTTTGCATAGTTTGCAGAAGGCCAGGAGAGTGGGAGTCTTCCTGACCTCAGGCAGATAGTTTCACAAAATGGGGGCCACCATGGAGCAGGCACAGGTACAGGCAGTTGTTGATTTTGTCCTGCAGAAGACCCTGTTCAGATGAGCAAAGTGTTGTGGCAGGGCATGGGGGAGAGGTGGTCTTGCAGACATGACATTTTTTTATTACAGAGAGTGAACAGGATGGGACATTCAAGAAACAACACAATAGGATTTGTTGTAGAATCAACCAGAAATTTAAAAAGCAGAACTGAAACAAAGCATAATGTTAACACAACACACTAAATTATGCAAGATTACACAGTAGGATCCAACTTACAGCAGACTACACACAGTAGTATAGACCAGTCCCTAATAATTTATCCAAGTAACTTTGTGAACGATTTTATACAGTGCTACCCTATTGCCTACATAAAAAGCCCTCTTGAACAGTTTTGCATAGTTTGCAGAAGGCCAGGAGAGTGGGAGTCTTCCTGACCTCAGGCAGATAGTTTCACAAAATGGGGGCCACCATGGAGCAGGCACAGGTACAGGCAGTTGTTGATTTTGTCCTGCAGAAGACCCTGTTCAGATGAGCAAAGTGTTGTGGCAGGGCATGGGGTAGAGATGGTCTTGCAGACATGACAGTCCAAGGCCATGAAGGGTTTTATATGTGATAGCCAATACTTTAAACTGAGCCCGGTAACTGATGGGCAGCCAGTGGAGTGACTGCAGAATGGGAGTAATATGAATGCTCCATCTAACTCCCAACAATAGCTGAGCTGCAGTGCATTACAGTAGTCTAGTCTCAATGTCATCATGGCATGGATCCAGGTTGCTAAATCAGCCATATCAAGGTAAGAGCCATTTTTTCATGCTAGGCTGAGTTGGAAGAATGCCTTTTCGCAACTGCATTCACTTGCTTCCCCAAAAATAATGTCGGATCCAGTATAACCCCGAGGCTCTTATCTGAGTTGGCAAGGATCATGATTTAGGACCTCTACTGCATCACTAGGAGATCTCTCTCTCTCTCTATATATATATATATATATATAGCTGTGTATCATCTGCATATTGATGACAGCCAACCTCAAAACTATGAATGATTTGGCCTAAGGCCTTTACATAAAGACTGAAGAGAAGGGAGGGATATGATTGTGCCCTATGAGACCCCACATGATAGGTCCCACACTGCTGATAACTGGTCTCCAATGGCAATTCTTTGGGTCCATTTAAATGAAGGTTATCAGCTAAAGCCATCAGAACTCTTTCTATCTCATAGCCTAGTCTGAAACCAGATTGAAAAGGGTCTAGGGCAGATGAGTTATCCAAAAAGACCTGGAGTTGGTTTGCTACTGCTCTCTCAGCCGCTTTCCCTAGGAAGGGCAGAACAAAAGTAAAATTAGTAAACTAATATAGCTTTTAAAAAGTAAGAATTAATTACAGTAAAACATTGATACATTTACCTCATATTTTGGATGAACTGAGTTGTGTTAAATGAGGATATAGAAGTTGTCTGGTTAATTTGGACAGCTAGTTAGGAGTTATGTGCTACATTTCTCTTTCTCACTTTTGATGTTAATGAACCATTTCCTGTTGGATTTCCCTAACTTTGGCATCACCCATTACAAAACAGCACAACCAGAAACATTTTACACTATGAACATTACATGCCCGTAATTCAACAATGGAATTCCAACTGAATAGCAAGCTAAAGCATTCATCCTGCCCCCTGCTTCTAGGCTGAACACCAAAGGGGATATCGAGAGATGTCTTCATTGTTACACAGAAAGACATTTCTGGATCATTAGGTCTTATCAAAGGGACTTTTCTACTTTCAGCTTTCCACATTCTCCCTGCCACACTCCATCCCCACAGAGATGAACAAAGAACACACAATCAACTTTACTCTGTTCTCCCTGCTCAACATTTAGTGGATTATTATGGCCTGCAAGCCTCTAGGCTGCTTCAAGAAGCCCTCCATTTTGGTGACTTACTCAAACAGCAATAATGGCTTTATTAGGAGCACAATACACCAGAAGGCAATGGAAGCAGGAAGTCATGAGGAAGATAAACAAATTGGTGAAAAGTAGAAATGAACCAAAGCCAACACCAGTATGTCATATTATTTGACCTAGAAACATAACATTGAATTCTCAAAGACAGGATCCACATGAAGACTCTGCAGTAAGATGTTCAGCAACAGGGTGTCTGGATGCCATACAAAAGGCAAGAGAAACACCATGCACATGACACAACTATGTACTAAGGCTGTTACATAAACTATAGTAGTTAAGTCTCTGTTAAAAATAGAAGAACTTTGGCTGCGGTCACACGGAGCATTAGCCACGCTACAGAGACAGAAGATAGGCGAATTTTCCAGGCGCGATCACACCGCAACATCTGGGAAGCGTAGAGCTCCCGTGGCTAACCCGAGGCTTCCAGCCGAAGATGTGGTGTAAAAAACTAGTACCTCTGAGGTACTAGTTTCTGGAAACCGCGGGGCAAGGGCAGGCGTCTGATCGCGTTTCCGGTAGTAGTTCGTGGCATCTGGCACCCGCCCATGTCCTGTTGCAAAAAGGTTTTTTTTTTCCAAGTCTCCACAGGATGCGCACAAGCACCCAACGGCGCATGCGCACACTTCGGTTTAAAAAACCCACAACCCCGTTTGCCACGGCAGCAGCGCCTAGCCATTGCTGCTGTGATCGCACCGTGCCGCTTCTTTGCTGTGCCGCAGGATGGTCATGTGATCGGCACCTCCCGCCGAACCACGGGACGTCGGCGGGATGTGTGATCTGGCGGCCACGCATTAGTTTGCTCCGGGGTAAACAGCCATGCTTCCCCCCCACACATTTTCCAGCCAGTGTGACTGGGGCCTTTGTTGTTTTTACTGAGCTCTTTTGGATTCCCTTAGAATTCCTCATAATTACCATGAATTTCATTCTAAATAAAATATATTAGCATCTTAATATATGTGGGTTCTCCACCCCTGAGAAATTTTACTAGTCTTACCAGGAATCATTAAGCTTTCCTTGAAATTCCTCAGATGTTTTTCTGGAGGAGGTAACTCTAAATGTATGCTGAATTTCATTTTAAGTGATAATTTGGTGGCTACTGATCTTGAAAGCAGTTTTCTCAATATCTTTGTGGTGGTGGCCAAGGAAGAATGGAGGAGAAGCTACATCTTTTTCCCATTGAGAATATACTTCCATGGGTAGCTGGGTTAAATGTGATGTAATATGCCAATAGAAAAACATACAGACTCCCCACTGAAAGAGATTATCTCACCCAAGAATGCATTGTCTGAACCTCCTTATGCCTCTTCACAAGTTAACAGGCAAGACAGCTGATAACATACAAAATATTTTCAGCAGCTCTGAGAAGGTCCTTGGGATTACAGGGCATCACAGTGCAAGGATGAGTCAGTGGTTTGATGCTGTTACAACAATTGAAAAGGCCAGCTTGGTTTATATTATAAAAAACATTGTTTGAGAGGCCTGGGGGTCTGATAGCACCTCTCAGATGCAGACAGAGAATCAAATTTTAGTCATCACTTTCTTTCTTTTCTTTTTTTTAAAAAAGAGGAGATAAAACTTCAAGGAATGAATTTTAGGAAGGGTTGGATGACCCGCAATGTGAGAGAAAAGAAAAAAGCTGTTCCCAAAAGGTTGCCAGAAGTGAGAACAAGACTTCTGAAAGTGAAACAATTGGGGCTTAACTAGCTGATACATGTGACATCAAGGAATTAGGATTCCCAAGCACTGCGGGGCCAGATTAGTTTGCAAGTGTCCATTGAGGGAGAAGGGTCTTCAGTTTTCCTTTCTGCACTGTTTTCATGTGCCAAAAGGGCCATGGAAGGCTGTTTGCCCCACTGTGAGGTGCCTGCTACAAATCAATACACATGGAGCCCCCCAGAGGAACAGAGAAGCCCCTTAGGGGATCCCCCAGAACTACAGCTCATCTCTAGGCAAAAGAGATCAGTTTCCCTGGAGAAAATGGATGGTTTGGAAGGTGGACTCTCTGGCATTGTACCCCACTGAGGTCCCTGTTCTGCCCAGGCTCCATTCCTGAAAAGTATGCAGATAGATGAGTGATTTCAGCTTACGTACTTTTATTCATGTTGAACAAGACAACTTTAGCCGGCTCACAGGCCGGCTTATATCCCCTGTGAAACCACCACCCAAAACACACCCCCACACTGCAATAGGCTATTTACAGTGGCCGAGAGTTCCATAGGCTCTCGACCAGGAACCCAGCCCTCGGATAGGTGCGGGCTAGGATCCACTTCGGCCATTGTTTCCTGGAGCAAAGCTCGAAGGTTTCGCTTGACCGTGTGGAGCCCAGTCGGCCACGCAGTCAGAACTGGATACATTACAATCCCCAAATCTACAGTTTCCCAACCTGGAGCTGGGACCCCCCCTCCCCCTGCCAGTGGCCAGGGGGACCTGGCAACTCTAGCTGTTTCAACTCAGAAAAAAATATATACTGGAGGGGTCATGGCAGCCCTCCCACCATGCTACATTTACAAGCCAAATCTGGCCACACAGCTCTTGGGAATGTTACTTCTTTGATGTTACTTATGACAAAAGTCAGGTAGAGGGAACATCTTGAACTGACTTGTTTCACACGTATCATCTAGTTGAGCCCTCAGTAGCCAGCCTATGTATCCAGTACTAGAGGCACTCCCATGTTCACAACCCTAATAATACTAATCCTGATGAGTTCCAGCAACCTCCTGAATGAATGAATGAGATTTATAGCCTCTGTTTGCCATAGCAACCCCCTTATTTGCCATAACAAGCTCCTTTCAGGAGCAAGTAGGGCCACAGGAGTGGGAGGCACAAAAATTAATACCTAGTTTCACTCAGCTATGTACAATGTTACACCTTTGCAAATGCTGAATTTGTACTCGCTGAATGTGCAGAGGTTAAACTGAAAACTACATTTACAGGTAGGCAATTCTTTTCCCTTCTAAATTCCAAGTTTTCCCTTCTAAATTCCAGTCTGAAAAAGTAACAGGACATCAATGTATATGTTACTGGAGCTAGCAATTTCCGACTAGTTATCAGTGAAGGAATCTGGTAAACTATATAAAACAGCTAGATATGAGTTCAGTAGCACCTGAAAGACCGACAACATTTTGAGGATATAAGCTTTTGAAAGTCAAAGCTCTCTTTGAGCTCATACCCCAAAAATCTTGTTGGTCTCTAAGGTGGTACTAGACTCTGGGTCCTCTATTACAGACCAACAAGGCTACCCCATGAAACTATATAGAAGAATAGATTGGATTTATACCCCACCCTTCACTACCCCAAGGAGTCTCAGAGAGGCTTACAGTCTCCTTTCCCTTCCCCTCCCTACAACAGATACCCTGTGAGGTAGGTGGAGTTGAGAGACCTCTTTTTAGAACTGCTTGTGAGAGAACAGCTCTGAGAGAACTTGTAACTGACCCAAGGTCACACCAACAGCTGCATGTGGAGGAGTGGGGAATCAAACCCAGTTCTCCCAGATTACAATCCATGCTCCTAACCACAACACCAAACTGATGAGACATGAGAATGTCCAGAGTAGACATTCTGGAAATACAGCTGTCACATTTCCGTATCTGACTGTATATTATTTCATATGAATATCACAATAGCATGTGTATCTTTGCCTGCCAACCTTCTTTCAGTTGAGTTTTACGTCAAGACAAGGAGGAATTTCAGACAGACAATATAATCCGGAAGAGGAACGGTTCCCAAACGGTTTCTGGTCTGTCATTTCAGACAGAACCATTTTAGAACCAGTTTCCTACTGGAATATATTTGTAATTTCAGACACAAACGCTTCTGTCCCGTTTAGGATACGGGGCTGAAGCATTTTACCTGTCAACCGCTTCCAAGTAGTCTTCAATTTCCTCTCCCGGTTCCAATGTGCTTTTTCCCGCCGTTTTTCACCCGCACGGGCAATCTCCACTTTATAGTGCGATAGCGCTATAACGCAACAACATTAT
>NW_015162532.1:416486-417965 GCF_001447785.1 Gekko japonicus | reverse complement strand
TCATCTCCTCCAGTTCCTACCTTGAGGGTCTCACCTTTAGGGGTGGTGCCCATGAAAGCGGCGGGCGAGTCTCGTCGGACACATCACTTGTCTGTTCCTAGAGGAGATTCTGTTAAGGATGCCATCCCTGACCACTTGTGTTCAGTCCGGTATCTTTCTTTTGACCAAGCAGTGCGGGTGGTTCGTCGGTGTGGGCCGGCAGCAGAGGTGGCAAAGTGGGATATCAGGTCAGCATTTATCCTGCTCCCTGTTCACCCGGGGGGATTTTGAGCTTTTGGGTTTTGCTTTTGAGGTTCAGTTTTACATGGATAGGGCTCTTCCCACGGGTTGCTCAATTTCCTGTTTGGCTTTTGAGCATTTCGGTTCTTTCTTGGCATGGGCACTGAAGGCGAAGTCTGGCCTGAAGGACACAGTTCACTAATTAGATGATTTTCTGTTTGTTGGGCTGGCGGGATCGGAGCTCTGACGGAAACTGCTCTTTTTCAAGAACAGCTGCGCCAGAACTATGGCTTGCCCAAGGTCATCCAGCAGGTGCAAGTGGAGGAGTGGGGAATCAAACCCGGTTCTCCCAGATTAGAGTCCACGCACTTAACCACTACACCAAACTGGCTCTTTTAGCCATTAGCCATTACAAACCAAGGATTAGAGTAAAATATAAGATATAATAAAACCATACAATCAGAGTAAAATTGAATCAAAAGGTATCTGCTGAGATCAATATTAATTAGTTCCCATAAGAACAGCGTTAGCCGGCCCATATTTTCTTTGTGGCCAAGGCATATAAAGAAATTCTATAGGATATGTTGGTGTTGAAATCAGCTAACAAGAATACAATCTTCTCAGAATCTGAGTAGAAACGTAAGTCTGATAGAATCCCGGAGAGAAATTTTAACCTAGACTGGGCATACTTCGAGCATTCAAGAATATAATGGGGAAGATCCTCGATAACAGAAGAGCCACAAATACAAAAGCGCTATTCCTTAGGTGTTCTACTGTAGTGGCCGGCTAATACGGCCGTTGGCATTGATTCAAAACGCAAGGATGTGAAGGCTGCTCTCAGGTTAGGGTTACCTATACTAACTAGGTAGGAGCAGGGGTCGTTTCGTAGAAAAAGAGCTAGGGGAACTCATTAGCATATGCCACATTGGCCACACCCCATGACATCACCGGAAGTGTGTCATAAGGCCACACCCCCTGACATCACCGGAAGTGTGTCATAAGGCCACACCCCCAGCCATCACCGGAAGTGTGTCATAAGACCACACCCCCAGCCATCACCGAAAGTGTGTCATAAGGCCACACCCACCACTCAGTCTTAGTCTTAAAGGTTAGTCTTAAAGGTGCTATTTGTTAGTCTTAAAGGTGCTATTTCAACTCTTGGACTATTTTGCAGCAACAGACTAACACAGCTAATTCCTCTGAATCTAAACCCACCACTCAGGCTCCACCCCCAAAATCTCCAAGGTATTGCCAACTCAG
>NW_015162532.1:394422-414292 GCF_001447785.1 Gekko japonicus | reverse complement strand
AGCAGGAAGCCTCAGTTGTGCCACGGAAGCACTACGCTTCCCAGATGTGCTGGTGAGATCGCGACCGGAAACTCCGCTTGTCTTCCATATCTCTTGCGTGGCTAATGTTGCGTGTGACCGCAGCCACAGTTCTTTTTCTCTGCATTTTGACAACTCACAGTTAAGCCGATCTTTTCTTTTTCCATTTTTGCGGATGGTCGCTTTATCACTCGGTGACGTCTGGTGGCTCCGCTAAACCCCGTTCGGGGTCGCTCACGCAGCAAGGTCCATTGGGGCAGGGCATGGCGGGGGTCTGAAAGAGCGACTCCCCCCTAGTGCGCCCTAAAGCGCCCCGGATCCGAGCTCCTCTCTTCCTGAGGGGCTCGTTCGGGTCTCCGCTCGCGCGGATTCCCTCCTCCACCGCGGGCGGGCGAGGCGCCCTCGGGAGCAACCCGAGGATGCGTCCGCCATTCGTGGGAGCCAGACCGGAAGCCCCCTAAAATGGTCATTCTTAAACAATTTGAACCAGGGAGTAGACTGTGATTTCAAGATTAACTGTTTATCTAACAGAGCATCACACTTAAATACCCAGTCTCTAAGATTGGAACTGAACTCTCTGAAGGGAACTCTCCCCCACCAAAGGATCCTTGTCTGCTGAAACTTCCTTGTATGACGCAACATGGAAGGTTCAGAGTTCCAGGGACTGCATAAGCTGTCTGCACGGATGGAACGGGGCACACAGTGCTAGGACTGCTACACAGCACTGACAACCCCAATTGTGAGGCCAGTGGTGAGTTAAGCAACCTTCCTGCTCAAATGAGTTGGCAAGTGGTGGCCAAAGACCAGACTTTCTGAGATCAACCACAGACAACAGACCTGACAGGAAGAATGAAAACTCATGGTGCAGAGCTATGGACCAAGGTGTGTGTATTATCACTTTTCACGACTATATGTGAAACATATGGGATTGCCAGCATTTCCTTGTCAAATGCCAGGAGATATTGAGGGTGGTACCCGGGGAGGTGGACTTTAGGGAGGATGCGATGTCACTTCCTGGTGACACTCTAGGAACTCCTCCGATCTCTGTGGTAAAGATCATAAGGACATACGGAAATTCCTAGAATGTCACTATGTAGAGGCCAGTATCCAGCCATTTCCCCCCCAGTCCTCAGTTTCTTGACGGCAGGGGATTGGAGCCTGGGGTGGGGGTTTCCCTGCCACACGCAAGCAAATGGCAACCCTACAAATATATGGCAATGCCCAGGTGTACCATGATAGAGGCCATCTTCAACACCAAATATAAATGGGGCAGCAACACTGTCATTTGGCAAAACAACAGATGGATTTCCAGATTGGACACCCAACCAGGGATCCAAAACATCCTCTTGGCAGACCATAAAGATGCTAGTCCATTCCAGTGCTGAAACTGGGTAGAAGATGAAGACGAAGATGAAGAAGAGGAGGAGGAGGAGGATTGAATTTATACCCTGTCCTTCACTCAGAGTCTCAGAGCGGCTTACAATCTCCTTTCCCTCCCCCTCCCCACAACAGACACCCTGTGAGGTAGGTGGGGCTGAGGGAGCTCTTTCAAGAACTGCTCTTGAGAGAGCAGCTGAGCAGCTGTGAGAGAACTTGTGACTGAACTAAGGTCACTCCAGCAGCTGCATGTGGAGGAGTGGGGAATAAAACCCGGTTCTCCCAGATCAGAGTCCGCACTCCTAACCACTACATGAAATTGTAGTGCTATGTTGATTTGTATTCATGGAGCAACAACTGAGGATGAGGCAGTTGCTGGAGTAAGGAGCCAATTCCGTCTGAAAGGTGGGGGTGTACATCAAATAAATACAGGCTGTTCACTTAAGTACACTTTCTAGGACACCAGGCCCCTTGGATTCAACAGGACTTCCTTCCAGAACAAATGCTGAGTCTCCAGCTTCCATTTGCCAGCATTTGCTAAGGAACATAATTTTTGCCATCACTTACACCACAGATGAAAGATAATTAAAACAGGCCAGAGAAAAATGATGATGTGGGAGAAATATAAACATGGGTTGTGTGCCAGGATCTAAGGGCTGGCTCTTAAAAGTCACCGTGTAAGAAACTGTGGTCATGTACCATCCGACCCATCCAAGCTGTGATTGCATTTCTGGATACTCTACTCTTTTGGCTCAAACTGCACACCATCACAGCTGGCCAAATGATGTGTTTTGCATAATTTGTCTGACAAACGTTGGCGTTTCTGCCAACGGTTTGTTCTTCTTTTTTAAAAAAAATATTGAGAATAAATGGGGTCATTACTTCTACAAGCTGACAGATAATGGAATATGCTGCCGCTAACGTGATCAACGTTCTCCCCATCAGAGGTAATGACAAAATTGATCCTTTCGGCCAACTCTGTCTTCGGTTGCTTCCCTCCTGCTGGTTTTCAGCAGAAGTCCAAGTAGCGTTCCCTTCCAAAGGGTGTTCGCAAGATCAAGTCGATGGAGTGAAAAAAAAGTGAATTAACATAAAACACATTGTTAAATGGTGGGTTTAACATGGGAGAGCCGAAGACAGAGTGATTTCAGCAAGCAGCAGTGGATTGCATCTCAACAGGACTGCTTTACATGGGGCAACTACCCTAACCAGGGGTCATTTCCTGCAGGAGCGCACACGAGCGGAGCTCCGGCAGTAAGAGCCTAGGAGGCGGGCACATGCAACAAGCCCCACCCCCTGCTCCCAGCAGCCCTCAGTCAGAGCAAGAAGCAGCCAGTTTAGTTGTAGAGCCCCCCCCCCGCCCCCCGGTCCAAAACAGTCCAGTGGCACCTTTAAGGCCAAGTTTTATTCAGGCACAAGGTCTCCCTCCTCTGTGAGGACAGATCTGCATCTTCCCCTCCCCCAATAGCTAGCAATCCAAAACAGTCCAGTAGAGCCTGAGCGGTGGGTGTTCCCTTCTGACACACTTCCGGTGATGGCAGGGGGTGTGGCATATGCAAATAAGTTACACTAATGAGGTATGCTAATGAGCTCCTGCGCCTCTTTCTCTACGAAACGACCCCTGATAAATTCCACATATCTCCACAGAAGAGGAGTTATAGATATTGTCAGGAATCATTTGATAAACCCGTGTCATCATACTCCGGGTTCTTAAATTGCGGCGGGAGCCCATCAAAAATGTTGCTGACATGTGCCGCATAGGGTTGCCAGCTCTGGGGTGGGAGATACCTGGAGATCTGGAGGGTAACACCTGGGGAGGGGAGGGACCTCAGGAGGGCACGATGCCAGTGTGCCCACCCGCCAAAGCAGCCATTTTCGCCAGGTGAGTTGACCTTGATCGTCTGGAGACCGAGGGTCACGGTAAGAGATCTCCAGGTGCCACCTGGAGGCTGGCAACCCTGGCCTCGTGCTTGGGGTACCTCCCCAAACCATTGCAAAGTCTGGATCCCGGAGTCAAGACTGTACCAGACGTTTCTTATTTTAGCCAAGCAGGAAGCAAACCAGAGTGTCTGTCCTTTGTGTGTGGTGAAGCGTTCATTCCGGATGCAGCTGGAAGCTACCTGCATGCTAACATCTACAGACTCTTTTGATGAGGCATCAAAGATCAGAGGCATTATTTGTTGTGCTTTATTAGCGAGTCTCAAGGAATCCAGTAGCTGGGAAACTGAATGTACGAAATGATGAACCTTGGATGGAGGAGGAGTGAAGTAATGGACCTTACACGGAAATCAAAGGACAGATACCCTCAAAGTGGTGTTTGTTTGGGCTGGGGTTTAATATATGAGTATACTACCGATAGCGAGGAGTGCTCGCTTCCTTATAAGGAAGGCTTCAAAGACCTTCCCTATACTCTATTGACACCAGATGGAATCACTACAAACACACAGGGAACACGGCAAAGTTAGACAACCATAAAGAAACACCGTTAATGCACAAAACACACTTCTACTAATATATACTTGTATCTTCATATATTGATTTACTTGCAATACAGACTCTAGTATATCTTATACACATAAAAAAACCTAAAGTACATTGTATCTACTAATAGAAAAGTCCACAGCTACAAAGACCTATTCCAATGCTTTAGACCAGGGGTCCTCAAACTTTTAAAACAGGGGGCCAGTTCACTGTCCCTCAGACCGTTGGAGGGCCAGACTATAGTTTTAAAAAAAACCTATGAACAAATTCCGAGCAGGGCTCTTCCAGACAGCCCTCGCCCGCGCAGCCCTCCCAGGAGCCCTTGGTGGAATCCACAGAGGAGACCCTCAATTGCAGGATAAACACCCGGCGGGCCGGATAAATGTTTTCGGCGGGCCGCATGTGGCCCCTGGGCCATAGTTTGAGGACCCCTGCTTTAGACTATCTTGCTCCTGATAAAGGCCTAATGGAAGTTGCAACAGTCATAAATGATGAAAGATGCAGCAGGCTGTCATATTCTCCACAAAGAGTAATTCAGCAGGCATCAAAGCAGGCATGAGAAATGCAGCAGGCAGTTGTATTTCCCACACAAAGTGTTTCAGCAAGCATCAAAGCAAGCAACACGCCTCCTAGGCAAAAATTGCGTGTTTCCACAAATTCGTCTTCAGGCAGACATATTTTCCTGGAACCAAAACTCTCAGTTTTACTGTGCATAAGTCAACCATTCTAAAGAAGGCTTCTCTGGGTCTTTATGGCTGTCTACCAGATGGAATCAAGCATAAGCTTTTCATTCTTACTCGACGACACCTCTATAAATGATGATGCCAGCCTCCAGGTGGGACCTGGGGATCCCCCAGAATTACAGCTCCAGACTACAGAGATCAGTTCCCCTGCAGAAAATGGGTGCTTTGGAGGGTGGACTCTGTGGCATTGTGCCCCACTGAGTCCTCCCCAGGCTCCATCCCCAAATCATGGCAGAAGCAGAGGAGCATGATATGTACATTCAGTGAACGTGGATGAACATCTGTAGAGGTCTTGGAGACTAGCAGTTGAAAGTGCAAATAGATATAATCAGGGCTTTTTTTCTGGAAAAAGAGGTGCCAGAATTCTCAAAAGGGAAATGAAGAACAAACACACAGGATTCTTTGGAACAATATCATTTTCATGCGCTACGGACTTACTTCAAGTTTAAGGCAGTTTCCAAACTTTAGACATGTCACCAGCTTCCTCAGTTCTTTTTCCGGTCTTGCTTTTGGTTAATGCTGAATGATGACCTTGAAGCAGCCATGTTTTAAAGTACTTTGTTGATCAAAGACTGTTAGGGGAGGCCCAACGATTTTTATAAACGAGAATTATTTTGAGAATTTTGTTTCCATGAAGAGGCTCCAGAACTCTGTTCCGGTGCGTTCCCCCAGAAAAAAAAAGCCCTGGATATAATTTAAAATGTTTGTGCTTAAAGTGATGTCAAAGTTCTATCCCTCGATCTGTGATAACTTATCCAAACATGCCAGTCAGTTGTTGTTCTTGTTGTTGTTCAGTCGCACAGTCGAGTCCGATTCTTTGTGACCCCACGGACCATATCACGCCAGGCCCTCCTGTCTTCCGCCGTGCTCCGGAGTCTGCTTAATTTCATGTTCGTTGCCTCGATAACACTGTCTCACCATCTCATCCTTTGCCGTCCCCTTCTTCTTTGACCTTCAGTCTTTCCCAGCATCAGGGTCTTCTCTCCATGCTATAGCCCTGAAGTGCCGCATATGGATGCCTCAGTTTACCCTCAATGCTGCAAGTGCTTGTTTGAAACAATGGGGATTAATGTTCAACTTTTATTTCTAAGCCTGAAAACCTAAATGCTCTTGCATGGAAATGCTTGTAGTTTCAGTCATCTGGATTCCTCTCCCGCAATTGATGTTGAAGGAGGTTTTTTTAGTAAGGATGCCAGCCTCCAAATGGCACCTGGAGGTCTCCCAGAATTACAACTGGTCTCCAGAGAAGAGAAATCAGCCCCCCAGGAGAAAATGGTTGTTTTGGAGGGTGGACTCTATGGCCTCATAAGGCCCCCCTTGTCCCCAAAACTTGCCCTTCCCCGGCTCCAACCCGCCAAGTCTCCAGGTATTTCCCCTATTAAATTTTGAGTAAACAGGAGCTGCGGTGGCTCAAGTGGTTAAGATGCTGAACTGCAGGCTGTGAAAGGTCTGTAGTTCAGCAGTTCGAGACCCGGGTGCCACATGACGGAGTGAGGTCCCGTCTCTGGTCCCAGCTCCTGCCAACCTAGCAGTTCGAAAGCAAGAAATTGCAAGTAGATAAATAGGTACCACTTCGGTGGGAAGGTAACAGCGTTCCGTGCGCCTTGGTGTTTAGTCATGCTGGCCACATGACCATGGAAACGTCTTTGGACAGCGCTGGCTCTTCGGCTTTGAAACGGAGATGAGCACCGCAACCCTAGAGTCGGATTCGACTGGCTTTCGAGTAAGGGAACCTTTACCTAGTTAGTATAGGTAACCCTAACCTGAGAGCAGCTTTCATATCCTTGCATTTTGAATCAATGCCAAGGGCCGTATTAGCCGGCCACTACAGTAGAACACCTAAGGAACAGCGCTTTTGTATTTGTGGCTCTTCTGTTATCGAGGATCTTCCCCATTATATTCTTGAATGCTCGATGTATGCCCAACTTAGGTTAAAATTTCCACTGTTTGAGACCTTACTTCACTTTACACAAGAGTAAATGGGGCCACTTTATTCTGGATTCAAACAGTCCAATAACTTTCCAGCTAGCACCTCAAATTCCTTCATCACAACTTGAAACCCTGAGATGTACACGATTGAAATGTACAACTGACATGAGTCTTCCATGGGGAAGATAGGCGAGTCAATCCTTGGCATTAGCTTGGTGGTACAGAAAAAAGGTGACCTCTATTGTTTCTTACATGTAACACCCATAGAGTATGTTTATTACCTGCCTTCTTCCACCATGAAACTCAAAAGCCACTTCAGTGGCGTTCCCTGGAATTCTCCCATCCAAGAACTGACTGGACCCAGGCTTGTGTAGTTTCAGCAAGTTTGCTCTTGAGAGAACAGCTCTGAGAGAACTTGTGACTGACCCAAGGTCACACCGGCAGCTGCATATGGAGGAGTGGGGAATCAAACCCGGTTCTCCCAGATTAGAGTCCGTGCTCCTAACCACGACGCCAAAACGGCTCTCATTCCGGGGTCTTCGTCTTTGTGATTTCTGTCTAGCCAGTCCCTTGTGCGTTGTATTCAAAAGAAAGAAAGAAAAGGGGGGGGGCAAAGTAGCTGATTAAAAAAACCCAGCGATTTATAACCGATGCAGCTGCCAAATTGGTCTGCTCTAACTTTCAGTTTCTATGGTAATGAGTTCATTAACCATTGCTCAATTACTGCTCAGGTATTATTTTGCTGTCTGTTGTGTGTGTGGGGGGGAGGGAGGTTAGTGCTGCAAATCCTCTGGTTACACAAATGAAAAAAGTAGGTCTGCTCCTGGAAAGGAACAAACAGAAAGTCTCCATTCCCAGCATTCAATTGCATTGCTCCGGCTCTGCAGCCTGCCATTAAAGAGGTCCTGGAGGGCACCAGATTGTCAGTGATAATAAACCAGTGAAGGGCCAAAGAAATATTGTACTTAGGAAGAACTAACTCAGGGTGATCAGCAGAAAACACACACAAAGGGATGGATTCATCTGCAGGGTTTCAATTCATCTGCCTTTAATTAGGATTAAAAACGATGCCGTGGCAGATGCTTCCATTTTCCCCCTGCACAAGAGATTACTTAACAACAACAAAACAAAAACCCCACAGCTTGATATTATGCATGTTTAAAGTAAAGGTAAAGGTTCCCTTGCTCGAAAGCCAGTCGAATCCGACTCTAGGGTTGCGGTGCTCATCTCCGTTTCAAAGCCAAAGAGCCAGCACTGTCCATAGATGTTTCCATGATCATGTGGCCGGCATGACTAAACACCAAGGCGCACGGAACGCTGTTACCTTCCCACCGAAGTGGTACCTATTTATCTACTTGCAATTTCTTGCTTTCAAACTGCTAGGTTGGCAGGAGCTGGAACGAGAGATGGGAGCACACTCCGTCATGCGGCAACCTGGGTCTCGAACTGCTGAACTACCGACCTTCCACAGCCTGCAGTTCAGCGTCTTAACCACCAGAGCCACCGCAGCTCCTGATTCGATCTAGAACCCGCTTATTTGTCTTTTGGGTGGTCCACGGGATCTGTAAACCTCTCCTCGAACACCACATTTCAAATGACTCAACTCTCTTCCTGTCCGCTTTCTTCATTGTCCAGCTTTCACGCCCATACATAGTAATGGACTATGGTGTGAATTACCTTGCTCCCGTCCTTAAGCTGAAGGATTTTTTCTCCTTCATGGCTGCCCTTCCCAGTCTCAATCTCCTTCTGATTTCGTGGTTGCAGTCAGGGCCGGCTCGAGGTGTTTCTGCGCCCTAGGCGAGGCTGCCTTATGGCGCAGATGCCAACCTCCCGGTGGGGCCTGGAAACCTGGAGACCTCTGGAGCCAGCCACCCTTTTGCTGCCGCCACCACCGCCTCCCCCCCCCCGCCACCCCCCCCACCACAGGGGGGGGAGGCACAGCTTGGCGCCCCATCCAGGGCCCGGTGCTCTAGGCGAATGCCTAGTTCGCCTAGTGGATGAGCCGGCCCTGGTTGCAGTCTCTCTTTTTGGTTGATGATGGAGCCAAGGAATGGAAAACCTTTCGGTTTCTTCATTGTCATTCTTAAAGTTGTGTATTTCCAAAGGAGTCATTACTTTTGTCTTCTTGATAAGATCTACTCCATTAGCATAAGCTTTCCAGCTTGGTTGACGCCAGAGACCAGTCATCCCATCAGTCCTCTCAGCATCACACACAAATAAAATCCTCTCCCGTTCATTAGTATGTTGTGTTGAACACAAAAGTGAAGCTGCGTTATACTTAATCAGACCACCAGTCTGTCAAAGTCAGTCTTGCCTACTCAGACTGGCAGCGCCCCTCCAGGGACTCAGACAGAGGTCTTTCCCATCACCTGCTGCCTGGTCCTTTTAACTGGAGATGGCAGGGATTGAACCTGGAGATATGCAAGCAAAACATGAGGCTCTTCCCCTGAGCCATGGCCCTCCCCTTCCTACTTGATTAGGCAGGAAGCACTCTGTGAGTGCAGGTTGTATTGCTTAAACTTCAGTGCCTGTTTTTCCTGTATCAAAGGAGGAGGAGGAGGAGGAGGTGACTGGATTTATACCCCGCCCTTCACTACCCGAAGGTGTCTCCTTCCCCTCCCCACAACAGACACCCTGTGAGGTAGGTGGGGCTGAGAGAGCTCTGACAGAAACTGCTCTTTTTCAAGAAGAAGAGACTGGATTTATACCCCGCCCTTCACTACCCGAAGGTGTCTCCTTCCCCTCCCCACAACAGACACCCTGTGAGGTAGGTGGGGCTGAGAGAGCTCTGACAGAAACTGCTCTTTTTCAAGAACAGCTCTGACAGAGCTGCGGCTTGCCCAAGGTCATCCAGCCAGGCGCAAGTGGAGGAGGAGGGAATCAAGCCCGGTTCTCCCATATCAGAGTCTTAACCACTGCACCAAACTGGGTTCCTCCCCCTTTTTAACTCCTCTCTTCTTCACTTCCATCTCTCAGCCAGCAATGACATCATATCCCACGGGGAACATCCTATTGTCTTCCGCCATGGTCCATGATCCACACACTTTCTAATAAGGAATGGATAAAATATGGTTGGCGGATCAAAACGGTTGCCTAAAATGGTGGCTGGCAAGGCGACGAGCGAAAAGAGGCCGGACCAACGAGGTGCCGAGGCGGAGCAACGCGGCAGGCCAGAGCCTGATTCGGACAGAGGCCGCTGCGAGCATGCGCGGAGGCGCGAAGAGGTCCAGGCCTGGAGAGTTACGACTGCCGGAAAGGACGGAAGTGCAAAGACCAGCGCCGTAGAAGGACCGCCGCCGGGACTGTCCCCTCGCAAAAAGAAAAAAAAAAAAAGATCTGCTACAGAAGAAAGGGTGCCTGGTAGGTTTCTCACCTCCCTACTTACATGTGGCCCTAGCCTAGGATGTGTTACCAATTAGAATTGTAAGCCGCTCAGAGCCCTGGGGGGGGTGAGTGGGATAGGAAATAGAAATAAATAAATAAATAAATAAATAAATAAATAATAAATGTGGGAGCTCCTTGTCATGCAGGCTTCCTTAGCCACTGAGCTAAGCAGGGGTTCGAACTCGGATGAAGGGGAAGGACAGTGAATATTCTGTGATGGATATCCGGGGTCACCAGTCTCCAGGTGGGGCCTGGAGATCTCCTACAGAGATCAGTTCCCTTGGAGAAAATGGCTGCTTGGGAGAATGGACTCTACAGCAATGTACCCTACTGAGGTCTATCTAAGGCCTCCAGGTGGGACCTGGGAATCCTCCAGTATTACAGATCATCTCCAGACTACAGAGATCAGTTTTCCTGGAGAAAATGGGTGCTTTGGAGGGTGGACTCTATGGCAACTGCACCCCACTGAGGTCCCTGTCCTCCGGGATAGGAAATAGAAATAAATAAATAAATAAATAAATAATAAATGTGGGAGCTCCTTGTCATGCAGGCTTCCTTAGCCACTGAGCTAAGCAGGGGTTCGAACTCGGATGAAGGGGAAGGACAGTGAATATTCTGTGATGGATATCCGGGGTCACCAGTCTCCAGGTGGGGCCTGGAGATCTCCTACAGAGATCAGTTCCCTTGGAGAAAATGGCTGCTTGGGAGAATGGACTCTACAGCAATGTACCCTACTGAGGTCTATCTAAGGCCTCCAGGTGGGACCTGGGAATCCTCCAGTATTACAGATCATCTCCAGACTACAGAGATCAGTTTTCCTGGAGAAAATGGGTGCTTTGGAGGGTGGACTCTATGGCAACTGCACCCCACTGAGGTCCCTGTCCTCCCCAGGCTCCATCCCCAAGTCTCCAGGAGAATAAGAAAATGTAGAGTTTGGTTTTGTACCCCACTTAGCTCAAGTACTTTGGCCACCCAATGAGAAGGGAGCCCTCACTGGAGAAGACCCTGATGCTGGGAAAGACTGACGGTCAAAGAAGAAGGGAACGGCAAAGGATGAGAAGGTTAGACAGTGTTATCGAGGCAAAGAACATGGAATTGAGCAAACTCCGGAGGACGGTGGAAGCATTAAAAGCTTTGAGTGCAGCTGGCACATATTGGTTTCCACGGTCGGAAAAATAAAAATGGGAGATTGCTGCAGCACTGACTTTAGCTACATTAATGGCCGTTCTGTGGTGGTGGGTCCAAGTGGCACTCGAATGAAAGTGGACGCCCAAGTATTTGAAGTGTTCAAATTTATTGCCATTAATAGTCCACTTATATAATTTCCAGGAATAGGGACAGACCAATATCTTTGATTTTTCATAGTTCAACTCCAATCTATTAATCGCACGATATTCGTGGCAACGATTGGACGGTGGAAGACAGGAGGGCCTGGCATGATGCGGTCCGTGGGGTCACGAAGAGTCGGATTCGACTGTGCGACTGAACAACGACAAAGGGACCTCAAAGCAGTTTGCGATCCCCTTCCTTTCCTCTCCCCACAACAGGCACATTAAGAGGAAGGTGGGACTGAGAGAGTTCTGAGAAAACTGTGACTGGCCCAAGGTCACCCAGCAGGCTTCACGAGGAGGAGTGGGGAGCCAAACCCGGTTCTCCAGATTAGAGTCTGCCGCTCTTAACCATTACGCTATGCTGGCTCACCAGTTTCCCAGCCAGGATCTGGCAACCCTGCCCCCCATCCCCGCCAGAGGCCGGGGGACCATGCAACCTCTCCCCAAACCCTGCCATTCCAGGCTCCACCCCCCCAAAATCCCCAGGTATTTTCCAACCCAGAGTTGGTGGCCCTATGGATATCATTTGTGGACAGATTCTCTGCCCTGAAAACACATCCCTCAGAACACAGAATGTGTGCTGGAACCATTTTCACTACAATATCTGCCTGACAATGATTTCACCCCAGGTTTCTGTAATGAAAGTCCAACATGCCATCTGCAGGCACGTGTATATGTAGGGCTGGATCCACCCAGGTTTTGTGCAGATGGAAAAGGAAGGAGAGGCCTTCATCGGCTATCAAACAAGGTTACGCTGAGAATTGGGGGACTTGCATGTAGAAAAGCCATGCGGGATGAAGGCTGCAGCATGGACAGGAATGGGGTGAGACTGAGAAAATGGACTGAGTACAACCCGTAGTCTAGCCCTACAGGAATCACATAAAAGAACAGGGCTAACAGATGTAACCAGGGGTCATTTCCTGCGGGAGCGCACAGGAGCGGAGCTCCGGCAGTAAGGAGCCCAGGGGGCGGGCACATGCAACAAGCTCCTCCCCCTACTCCCAGTAGCCCTCAGTCGGGCCACGAGGAGCAAGAAGCAGCCAGGTAAGTTGCAGAGCCCCCCTCCCGGCTCGCCTTCAGGTACAAGCTCTCCCTCCTCTGCGAGGAGAGATCTGCACGTTCCCCTCCCCCAATAGCTAGGGATCCAGTACAGTCCAGTGGAGGCTGAGCGGTGGGTGTTGCCTTCTGACACACTTCTGGTGATGTCGGGGTGTGGCATATGCAAATAAGTTACGCTAATTAGTTATGCTAATGAGCCCCTGCACCTCTTTTTCTACGAAATGACCCCTGGATGTAACCGTTATTCAGCTTTCATCGTGCAACTATTACTGGTAATTATTTAAAAGTCCACAACATATTGTTTGATTGCTCAGTTCCACTATCACGGGGGAGGCCTCTACGTGTTCCCAGTTAGTAAATGTTCCTTCAGCCTTTCAGAGGTAGCTTTCACAATTAGCGCAAATATCCACAAAAGCCATGAAAAGGTATAGAGCATAAATAGTGGTGCGTTTCAGTGGGCTCCACTGAGCGTCTCTCTAATGGGAACTAATACGTTTTATTGTGCTTTCTTATTGCCATTTATGATAGGCTACTATTAAAAATTCCTTAGGCATCTCTTCTGATTTTTTATAATAGTACAAGCCCCGTTCTCGTACCTCTGTCAAAGGAAGGTAAAACATCTCATTATACGATAAATGTACACCAAATTATTATGCACTGCTAATAAGCGGCTCGCATTTTTATAAGAGCGAGAGTGTATTAAAAAGACATCCGTTGTCATCATGGGGCTGAAAGGACTTTATGGCAAAATGAGTCCAGGTGGTCCCCTATCATTAAATTTAGATGTATTAGAAGAGGAGAGAGTTTTTGCTAGGAAGAGAAGAACATCTTGGAATGGGTTGCCTTGGAATGCAGATGAAGACAGAGGTAAAATTGGGCAAGTTTCTTTTTATGTTAATGTTGTCTCCTCTGCTAATTAAATTTTGCAAATAAAAACAAAATATAATATAAAACAAAATATAATATAATAGGGCAAGTTTTCTTGTCTACTATCAAGAAGAAGAAAGAGTAGGCCTTTATATCCCGCTTTTCTCTAACTTAAAAGGTAAAGGTTTCCCTTGCTCGAAAGCCAGTCAAATCTGACTCTAGGGGGCGGTGCTCATCTCCATTTCCAAGCCAAAGAGCCAGTGCTGTCTGAAGACGTTTCCATGGTCATGTGGTCGGCATGACTAAACGCTGAGGCACACGGAACGCTGTTACCTTCCCACCGAAGTGGTACCTATTTATTTACTTGCAGTTTCTTGATTTTGAACTTCTAGGTTCTCAGGAGCTGGGGAAAGAGACAGAAGCTTACTCCATCATGCGGCACTCGGGTATCAAATTGCCAAACTACAGAACTTCTCGTCTGTAGCTCAGCGTCCTAACCTCTGCGCCACCACGGCTACTTTTTTCTCTAACTTAATGACTCTCAAAGCAGGTCAGAAAGCAGCTTACAACTGTGTTCCCTTCTCCCCCCCACAACAGGCACCTCGTGAGGTAGGAGGGGCTGAGAGAGCTCTGAAAGAACTGTGGTTGGCCCAAGGTCACCCAGCTGGCTTCAGGTGGTAAAGGTAAAGGTTTGATTCCCCACTCCTCCACTTGCAGCTGCTGGATGATCTTGGGCAAGCAATAGTTCTGTCAGAGCTGTTCTTGAAAAAGAGAACTTTCTATCAGAGCTCTCTCAGCCCCACCTACCTCACAGGGTGTCTGTTGTGGGGAGGGGGAGGAAGGGAAAGGAGTTTGTAAGCCACTACTCTGAGTGAAGGGCGGGTATAAATCCAATCTCTTCTTCTTCAAACAAGGCCCTAAGTTTGAAACCCTATGGGGGGGGGGGTTTCAAGATAAATTAGCTGTGACATGATGGCAGTTTTCACCACCACCAAAAGCTGGTAGACCCTGTAGACTTACACTTTCAAAAAGGCTTTTATGGTACCTCACCAAAGGCTCCTGAGCAAGTTTAGCCATCACGGGATAGCAGACAAGTCCTCTTATGGATCAAAAATCTGTAAAATGGCAGGAAGCAGAGGGTAGGAATAATTGGACAGTTCTTACAATGACGAAGAAGAGTAGGGTTTTTTAATATCTTGCTTTTTCTCTACCTCAAGGAGTCTCAAAGCAGCTTCTAATCACATTCGCTTCCTCTCCCCGCACCAGGAGAGAAGTAAGCAGTGGGGTCTGGTTTGGTATTGGGGCCGATGCAATTTAGTTTGTCCATAAATAATCTGGGACTGGGGTGAGAAGCGTAGGGGGCCAAGTTTACAGATGACACAAGGCTATTCAGGATGGTGAAAGCCAAGGCTGACTGTGAGGGACTTCAGGAGGATCTCTGTAGTTTGGGTGAATAGGCAACAACGGGGTAAATGAAGTTCAGTTTGGCGAAGTGTGAATTAAGAACATAAGAACATAAGAGACGCCAATGTTGGATCAGGCCAAAGGCCCATCCAGTCCAACACTCTGTGTCACACAGTGGCCAGAAATACCAGTGCCATCAGGAGGTCCACCAGTGGGGCCAGGACATTAGAAGCCTTCCCACTGTTGACCCCCCCAAGCACCAAGAAGACAGAGCATCACTTGCCTCAGAGCCCCTATCTATACCTTGTGGCTAATAGCCACTGATGGACCTCTGCTCCATATGCTTATCTAATTCCCTTTTGAAGCCATCCATGCTTGTAGCCGCCACCAACTCCTGTGGCAGTGAATTCCATGTGTCAATCACTCTTTGGGTGAAGAAGGACTTCCTCTTATCCGTTCTAACCCGACCGCTCAGCAATTTCATGGAGTGCCCACGAGTTCTTGTATTGTGAGAAAGGGAGAAAAGTACCTCTTTCTCTACCTGCTCTTTCCCATGCATAATCTTGTAAACCTCAATCATGTCACCCCTCAGTCGTGGTTTCTCCAAGCTAAAGAGCCCTAAGCACCTTAACCTTTCCTCACAGGGAAAGTGTTCCAACCCCTTTATCATTCGAGTTGCCCTTTTCTGCCCTTTTCCCAAAGCTATAATATCCTTTTTAAGGTGTGGTGACCAGAATTGATGCACACTGGAATGCCCTGTGCAATTCTGGTCACCGTGTCTCAAAAAGGACATTGTAGAAAACAGCAGCCAAGATGATTAAGAGGTTTGCAGCAAACTCTGGAGCACAGTGGAAGACAGGAGGGCATGAAGTGACGTGGTCCATGGGGTTGCGAAGAGTTGGACTCGACTGTGCGATTGAACAACAACAACAACAACCGCACGTTTCTTAATGAACTAAGGCTGAAGAGTCTGGGACTTTTCACTTGAGAGAATAGAGATGACTAAGGGGGGACATGATAGAGGTTTATCATATTACACATGGCGTAGAGACAGTGGACAGAGAGAACTTTTTCTCCCTCTCACAAATTACTAGAACTGGACAGCATTCGGTGAGGTCGATGGGCACTAGATTCCAGATGGGCAAAAGAAAATACTTCGTTACACAATGAATGATTAAGATGTGGGATTCACTGCCAGAGGATGTAGTGATGGCCACAGGAATAGACAGCTTTAAATGGGGGATTAAACGGATTCGTGGAGGAGAGATCCATCGGTGGCTACTAGCCATGGCTGACTAAATGGAAGCTCCGTATTCAGAGCCAGTAGACCTCTGAATCCCAGAGCCAGGGGCAACTTCATTGGATGGTCTTGTCTTCTCTGCCCTGTTGTTGGCTCTCCAGAAGAACTGGTTGGCCACCGTGTGAGACAGGGTCCTGGACGAGATGGACCACTGGTCTGATCCAGCAGGGCCCTTCTTATGTTCTTATCAGTTAGTTTTGTGCTTCCCTACAATCTGGTTCGCATCAGCCGCAATTCGTTGTAAAATCTATCCGCAGAGTTTAATTTAAATTGTTTCAAAACACATTTTTGTTTGTTCTTGTAAAAAAAGTGGAAGCGGCATTCATTTGGAGCAGAAAACAACCTCTTCTAAGCAACCTGCTTCTCCCTGCACTTGCAGAGGAGTAATTGCACTTCAATAATTTAAGACCAAATTGCCCCTTCCAGCCTGCGATTTTTTTTTTAAAAGGTCCCATATGAATAAAGCAAGCAGGAAATAATAGCACTGCAAAGTCCACAGTAGCTTCAAAAGCACTGAAATGGCTGCATTTTACATGCAGGTGAAAAAACAACCTTTGAAGGGGATCCAGCCCAATCCACAACACCGACTGCTGTGCCTGAATTTCCTCAGCAGTGTGGGGAGGGGTGGTGGTGTCAGGAATCCTTTTTCAAGGTCAGTTTCCTTGTGAGGAAGGAAAATTGGAGGTGTACAGTTGTTTGCGTAATATCTGCAGATTTCCACAGTGAAGGCAGAGCTAGCAAACCTTAGACAGGCATATTTCTCCAACTTTATCCCCACTTAGCCTTCTTTCACGGTTTCCTCTCACTGGAATCCTTTTTCTCCCATTGTCTGTGTCGGTTCTTCTGTTTCTTTTTAAATTACTTTTAATGCCTGACTCCCCCTGCCCCCCGGAGGAATCCCTAGTGTTGGTTTTGTTGGAATATGCAAGGTCTATCGTGCATAGATAAAGAAAATGGCAGGAGCATCCTGCAGGGGGCAGCAGAGGGGACAACTAGTTAGCATTGTGAACTTAGAGACTTCCTACTATTTTCAAATAGTCTCCTTCCTGTTTCCTGATTGGCTCAATAGGGGTTTTTCCCGTTCCTGTTGATACCTCTTGCCTGCTACTGACTCCCTCCAAGATAGTTAGACAGACTTCTCTTTCTCTCTCCTCTTTATTACAAAGTTTGTTCTCTTCTTAATAAATTGTCTTTATTCTTTAAACAGCTTGTGCTCTACTTTATTGCATATCTAAACTCTGCCAACAGGGTTATGGGCCCAGTGTGAGCACTTCAGCTGTGAACGGGGGGGAAAGAAAAAAAGATAGATCAGTAGACAAAAGAAGAAAGAACAAAGATGGCAACTTCCTGTAACATTCAGCATAGTGACCTACTAGACAGACTTACAGAAGGCAACTACTTGATATGGAAGGAGAGAATGAAGAATCAGCTGCTTGAGACAAGATTGTGGTACGATGTTCAAAACCCTCGATTGGGAGATGATAATCAGCAAAGCAAAAAGCCTGGGACGCCAACAATGAGAAGGTGAGAGGAGCCATGCTAAAGGTTTGGCTGATAGAGACATTCTAAGCATGTTTCAAATGCAAACCATTAAAGCTGTATGGTCTGAACTGGAGAGGCTTTATTTAAATTCGTCTCTAAAAGAGACTGTTTAGAACTAAGATGTCAGAAGGGGGTAATTTGTGTGACCACTTAGATGAAATGCTTAGTCTAACTCAACAGGTAAGAAGCACTGGGAAAGAGATTGCAGACCAATTATTCAGACCAATTGCAGACCAACTTTATCCTTTAAACAGCTTGTGCTCCGCTTTACTGCATATGTAAACTCTGCCAATAGTTTTTACAGTAGCAGGAAGGCAGAGGAGCGCTTCCACCAGATTGCCTGACATTAAAAATTACACCATTTCCTGAACCTTCTCTTCCTTTCTGACCTACCTGCTTATTTTCTGCTTCTTTTTAGTCAGTCTTTAGATGCTAAGGCTTCAGACAGCTACTCATCTTTTGTAAAGACCCATGAAGAACTTGGGTTACTTTATTGTACGTGCTATATAAATTGCTTATTATTATTAATAATAATATCTTTCTAGAATAATACCAGTTAACAATGTAATTATTAAACTTTTTTTGTTAATAACAATATAATACTGATACTTAAAATGGTATTCTGTTGATTTATGATGGGACCAATGCTCTCTCTAAGCTGTGGGGACTTGTGAGCAAAAATCCTACTTTGTGAGCTACTGGCATTAAAGTTGTGAGTGAGCGATTTGGCTTGTGCATAAACTAGTTTGCTCTGGAGCCATCCTTCCTGAGCTAGGACAAAAAAGTGTGAGCCGGAAGCTAAAAAACTGTGAGCTAGCTCACAATAACTCAGCTTAGAGGGAACACTGGATGGGACACCTAGCCTTTCCCCCTTACACTGAGATTTTCATTTGAAATACTCATGGTGTAATTTATGCAACCCTGACTTGGATGGTTCAAGCTAACCTGAACTTCGGAAGCTAAGCAGGGGTCGGCCACGGTTAGTACTTGGATGGGAGATGACCGAGTAAGTCCAGGGTTACTACACAGAGGTGGGCAATGGCAAACCACATCTGCTCATCTCTTGCCTTGAAAATCCTATGGGGCCAGCATAAGTTGGCCGTGACTTGATGGAACTTTTATGCACACAATCCACACCAAACTTTGACTCCGCCCTCCCAAACTTCCTCAAAAGGTTTCTCAGTATCTAGGAATTTCTTCACATATCTAATAGCCCAGACTCGTCAGATCTTAAAAGCTAAGCAAGGTCGACCCTGGTTAGTATTTGGATGAGAGACCACCAAGCAAGTCCAGGGTTGCTACGCAGAGGCAGGCAATGGCAGACAACCTCGGAACGCCTCTTGCCTATGGCTCACAAAAGCTCACGTTGAAATACACATGGCTAGTCTGTAAGGACCTACTGGACTGTGGCTTTATTTTGCTATGAGAGACTAATGTGGCTAACACTTTTGCAATCTCTCTGACACAGCACCCCACTAGGATGGAGGGGGCTTGACGATGCAGCTTTCTCCCACCCACTTCCCCGCATTCATTTCATTTTATTTACACTATTTATAGTCTGACTTTCTCGCAGGGACTCAAGGTAGATTACGCAGAGTGAGCCAGTTCAATCACAAAAAAAAATTGGGACATTCAATAAGCAACACATTCGGATTTTAGAAGTCTGGAACCACCAGAAAGAACTGAAGCAGAGCAGAAGTATTCACAGGACACATTAAGGTCGAATCTGCATTTTCATTTTAAAATCGGTTTTGTGCTCCTGTGACGCCGTCTTTCTCTGTGCTTGTTTGAAAGTTGTTTGGAGAAGATTCATCTAAAGCGGTGTGGAGGCGCAATGACAATGGAGCCGCCACGAGAGGGTGATAAACATATGCGGACAGGCAAAATTATACTAGCACAGTTGAAGTGCAAAAACGAAAGCAAATGTAGACAGTTTTTTTGAAGACGGGGTCAGAAGGCTGGAACACCGGTGGGAAAGACAAATGCAGATTCGACCTAAGTGGTACAGAAATTACATCAATTGGGTCCAACTTACAATCAGCTAAACGCAGCCGTATAGACCACAGTCCCTAATCATTTATCCAAGCAAGCTTGTAAAACCATATTGTGCAGTGGAACCCCTATTCCCTGGGCAGAAAAGCCCTCTTGGATAGTTCAGTTTTGCATAGTTTGTGGAAGACCAGGAGAGGGGAAGCTTTCCAGGCCTCCTCGGGCAAACCGTTCCACATGCGGACCCTTGTCGCATAGGTTTGCAGCCAAATGATCCCAAACAGCTCCCGCACAACTACGGTCCTTTCTTCACTCCCCTTTTAATCCATGTTCACCGCGATGTGTCCTCTGGGCAATTCTGCACTAAAATCAAATTCAACCTTCTTTTTATTCCGGGTTTCCCCCACCATTCTGCACTAAAATCGAATTCAACTTCTTTTTAATCC
>NW_015162532.1:387220-394128 GCF_001447785.1 Gekko japonicus | reverse complement strand
TGCCCTCTCCTTTTAATCCATGTTCACCTCAGTGTCCTCCAAACAATTCTGCACTAAAATCAAATTCAACCTTCTTTTTAATCCAGGTTTCCCCCCCCTCCCATTCTGCATCACATCACCTCCCTTCAATGGTCAGCTCCGTTTCTGCCTGCTGTCGCCCTGGGTTATCTGGATGCTGTTTTGCCCTGGACCTAAATTGCCTCACCTCGAACACTGAAAAAATCCGGAGCAGCAGGCAGATGCAGAAAGGACCTATGATTTCGTCCGAAGAAGACCAGTTTCGTTGGAAGCACATTTGGATTCGGCTTGACGCAGTTTATCAAAACCACTTTTGCACCGAGTTTATTTATTTATTTGATCTATCCCTTCATTCCATTTATGCCCTTCCCTTCCTGCCGAAGCAGGTTCGGTTCTCCTTCTGTGTTGTTCACAGAGCCCTCCCCGCCTGTCGAAGTGATGCTGGGACACCTTACGCCTTCATCCGTGGCAGGGAACAGCAGGGGGAGAGTGATAAAAGCCATCCCGTCCTTAATTCTGCCACTGTTCTTCAAGAGACAAATGACCTTTTCGGTTTGCCGAGCTCCTTGAAAACCCATTTATTCCTTTATCACTGGCTGTTGTGCCCGCTGTCTTTAAGTATGTACGGATTGTTTGCTCGAGCTCATATTTCAGCTTCTTCGGTTTCACGGAAGTCCATAATCACCCTGTAAATGTTGTTTTATTTTCAGGATACACCTCAAGGTGAATGTCTCCACCGCAATCCCTCTAATGGTTTAAATATAATAAATGGCGTAAATCAAACCATTCTTGTTCCTGTCTCCTAAAACTCTTTACTCTTCTGGTTAAAACAAATATTTGTTTTCCATAATTTAAAGGAGCAACCAGAAGTCAGTTTAACACTACGTACTTGGCCCCATTGAGTCATTTTTTTAAAGTGTTAGTAAAATGAACTTGAGGAGCTGTGGTGGCTCAAATGGTTAAGACGCTGAACTGCAGGCTGTGGAAGGTCGGTAGTTCAGCAGTTCGAGACCCGGGTGCCGCAAAACGGAATAAGCTCCCGTCTCTAGTTCCAGCTCCTGCCAACCTAGCAGTTCGAAAGCAAGAAATTGCAAGTAGAGAAATAGGTACCACTTCAGTGGGAAGGGAACAGCGTTCCGTGTGCCTTGGTGTTTAGTCATGCCGGCCACATGACCACGGAAACGTCTTTGGACAGCGCTGGCTCTTCGGCTTTGGAACGGAGATGAGCACCGCAGCCCTAGAGTCGGATTCGACTGGCTTTCGAGCAAGGGAACCTTTACCTTTACAAAATGAACTTTGCATCTTGCTTTCACTGCTTTTCTTTATACTTCCCAGAACTGTTGACACATCGAGAGGCTAGATGGCCATCTGACAGCAATGCTGATTCTGAGGAGGAGGAGGAGGAGGAGATTGGATTTATACTCCACCCTTCACTCGGAGTCTCAGAGCGGCTTACAGACTCTTTTCCCTTCCCTTCCCCACAACAGACACCCTGTGAGGTAGGTGGGGCTAAGAGAGCTTTGACTGAGAACTGCTCTTGAGAGAACAGCTCTGACAGAGCTATGGCTTGCCCCAGGTCATCCAGCAGCTGCAAGTGGAGGAGTGGGGAATCAAACCCGGGTATAAATCCAATCTCTTCTCTTCGTCGTCTTCTATTGTGGCTGCTCCGACTATTAGAGGGCCCTTTAGGCCTCAGTAAGGGGAAGGAGGGGAAGAGGGGCAACACCAGGATCCTCCTCCTCCTCCTCTCCACTGGCCTTTTCTCCACAGCACTCTGAGCAGGATCAGCCGCAACATCCTTGGCCTGCTTTTGGGACCCTCTTTCTGTAACCAGGGAGATGCCACCCCCTCTTGCCCATTTCCACCGCGCCCATGTGACCTGGAAGCCCTGGGGATTGGAGGAAAGCTCTCCTTGCCCTCCGGCTCCCCTTATGCCACACGCCTTTCCCCCACCACCTTTGTCTTCCTTCAGAGGCCAGCCCCGCCCACCAGATGTCTGCTGGGTTGCTTCTTTCCTCAGGAGCCAGCCCGGCCGCCTTCCCTGGGTGCACCGTGGCTGGGGTGGGTGGCGCCAGGCCAGCCTCACTTGACCAAGAAGGGACAGGCCAGTGCCCTCCCGATGGCATCCTGCCTGGCCAGTGGCGCAAGAGAGTTATCTGCTGACATCGTGGAAGCCGCAGGGCAGACCTCCCCAGTGTGTTCTTTAGTCTTTGTTCTACCATGTAGGGTTGCCAGCTTCCAGGTGGTGGATGCAGAAATCCTGGAATCACAACTGATCTCCGGGCAACAGGGTTCTAATTCCCTAGTATGGTTCCAATTGGCTTTATAATGTAATTGGTTTTATAATGTATTGAATTACTGTTGTCAGTAATTCAGTTACTGGAGAGCCAGTTTGGTGTAGTGGTTAAGTGTGCGGACTCTAATCTGGGAGAACCGGGTTTGATTCCCCACTCCTCCACTTGCACCTGGCTGGATGACCTTGGGCAAGCTGTAGTTCTGATAAGAGCTGTCCTTGAAAAAGAGCAGTTTGTGTCAGATTTCTCAGCTCCACCTACTTCACAGGGTGTCTGTTGTGGGGAGGGGGAGGGAAAGGAGATTGTAAGCCGCTCTGAGACTCCAAGTGAAGGGCGGGGTATAAATCCAATCTCCCCCTCCTCCCCCTCCCCCCTCCCCCCTTCTTCTTCTTCTTCTTCTTCTTCTTCTTCTTGTCAACCACCCTGAGCCCTGTGTGAGGGCGGTCAAGCAATCGAAACAAACAAACAAACAAACAATTAAATAAATGGAAATGGCTGCTTTGGAAGGTGAACTCTATGTGAGTTCACTGAAGTCCCTCCCGTACAAAACCCCCCAAACTCCTCAGAGACCCAGTTTGGTGCAGTGGTTAAGAGTGTGGACTCTAATACTGTAGAACTGGGTTTGATTCCCCACTCCTCCACATGCAGCTGCTGGGTGACCTTGGGCAAGCCACAATTCTCTCAGAGCTGTTCTCTCATGAGCAGGTCTCAAAAGATCTCTCTCAGCCCCACCTACCTCACAGGGTGTCTGTTGGGGGGAGGGGAAGGGAAAGGAGATTGAAAGATGCTCTGAGACTCCAAGTAAGGGGCGGGGTATAGATCCAATCTCCTCCTCCTCCTCCTCCTTCCCCAACATCTCCAGGTATTTCCCAACCTGGACCTGTTCAGTCCTAACCATGAAGGGGGAAAATGACTGATATTTTCTATCAGCTTTCTTCTGTCAGAGTGTCTCAGACTCCCAAATTATGTTTTAAAGTGCCTGCCGTTGTCACAAAGACGCGAGCAGTTCCATTGTGTCGCTCCAACATTTGTATTATCGCTGAAGTAATGTTGCCTTTCATATGCTAACCATTAGAAAAGCCCAGTGTCACCTTATCATTCTGGTAGCACACAATCAAACCGAGCTTCCCTTGTCAGAGAGCATTACATCCTGGGATATCACAAGAAGAATACTTGAAGGTCACCGCCAGACCTAAGACAGTGTTACCTTGGTAATACAGAAAGAATTACCATTTCCTAAAGGCTGACAGGTAGGGAAAAAATTTACAAGAGAATTAGAGCCAGACGCACAAATCCAAACAGGAGATTGAGGCTGTCTCTACAAATTACATTTTTTTCCTTTTGACATATAAGAAAAAATAGGAAGAGTCATTAGATGGCATGTGCAACCCGCGGTTTCTCAGCAAGCTTTATTAGGGCTTGCCTCAGGTGGATGTGAGGCCCTTCGTGTAATTATATCATTTACCATATTCTTACACATATTGAAAATTTACCCCGAACATCCATCTGAAAAATATAAAGCTATAGAATTGCTCCAATAAATGTGCTATGGAGTACTAATGCTAAGTGCAGGTACTCTAGTTAATTATAGGTGAATCAAGACTGAAGCACTGAACCAGCTGCAAAGAATGTCTCTTCCTTTGGGGAAATTACTCCAGGGAAAGGGTTATTAAAATCAATTATTAAAATAATGGCACTCTGGAGACTTAAATGACTTCATTGTAAACAAGATTTTTTTAAAAGTAATTGTTTCAAGCTTAGCCGTCAGCTGGGTTTTGAAGCTGGTTATTGCTTTTCCTACAACTTCATGTTTTGAATATTCTCTCTTCATAATAATTCCCAGTAAGGTTGCCCCGGGTCCTCCTGGCAGCCGGCAGGGGGGTGACCCGGAAGTGACGTGACCTGGAAGTGACATCATCATGCAGCAACATCAGGCAACGTCAGGCAATACTCTGGTATTTGGGCAAAAACTCTATGGAAAGCATACGCAGAATTAAACTTCGTTGGTCTTAAAGGCAGGGGTCATGTCCTGCAGGAGCGCACAGGAGCGGAGCTCCGGCAGTAAAGAGCCCAGGGGGCGGGCACATGCAACAAACCCCACCCCCTGCTCCCAGCAGCCCTCAGTCAGAGCAAGAAGCAACCAGGTAAGATGCAGAGCCCCCCCCGGCCCCCTGGTCCAAAACACTTCAGTGGCACCCTTAAGACCAAGTTTTATTCAGGCACAAGCTCTCCCTCCTCTGCGAGGACAGATCTGCACGTTCCCCCACCCCCAATAGCTAGGAATCCAAAACAGTCCAGTGGAGCCTGAGCAGTGGGTGCTGCCTTCCGACACACTTCCGGTTATGTCAGGGGGTGTGTCATATGCTAATGAGTTATGCTAATGAGCTCCTGCACCTCTTTTTCTATGAAATGACCCCTGCTTAAAGGTGCCACTGGACTCAAACCTTGTTCTATTGCTTCAGAACAACAAGGCTATCCACCCGAATACACCTTTAAGGACTTAGATCTGAGTCCAGTAGCATCTTAGAGACCCACAAGGGTTTCAGGGCATAAGCTTCCCAGACTCCACGCTCTCTTCGTCAGACAGAAGTAGACCCTGCCAAATGGGCCTTTTTCCAACTGAAACCCAATTCCTGCTTTCCTGACTCTCCCTTTCTTGTGGAAATAATCCATTGCCATGGCTTCAGGGTCCCCAGTCATAACACCAGCCCCCCCCCCCCCCCCCCGTTCCTTGAAGCACGCCCGACTCTTTAAATGTAAATAAATTGCCTATAAAATAGGAATTCTTTGTCTGTCTGGTCTCTACTGAAAGCAATGGGAGCAAATAAAATCAGAATTAGGAAAATAAGCACATGTAGCAATGATGATAGATTTAAATAAAGTGAACTGAAAATGAACAAAACTTTTGTGCATGTCCCTACCCTCTTCAGATGACTTGGACAACCTATTCATGTGGTAAGAATTACACAAATAGGTGGCTTCTTTTTTGGGGGGGAAATTGCATTTTGTGTTTCTGCATGTATGTGTGCGCGCCCATGCCTGGAAGTCATGGAGACCTCTGGCAACTCCTACTGGGGTATGGAGAACGTTCAGAGAAGCGGATTGATAGCCTGCCTCTGCCTCCCGACCCTGGTATTCTTTGGAGGTCTAGAAAGACGTCTAATAAAGGGTGAATATTAAAAACCTAGTTAAAACTTATACAAAAACACATGTATTTATTAGACAGGCAGTTAAAAGCAAATAAGGGTCCAATGAAAGCCTCATTGAAAAGTTCAAGTGGCCTGAATAAGATAACCAATAAGTATTATGAACTGAGATTGAGGCAGCTCTTAAACAAGTGGTTTCATTTATTTCAGCTCATAACAACACTAGACAAAAATACATAGAACAAGACTGACTTATATATGATTTGAACTTGCAAAACGACACCCATAAACAGATGACAACCAATCATAATGTGTACATAACAGCCAACGGTGTTGTTCCTTCCAGAACCATTCCTACGCTCTGATTGGCCCACTGTGCAAAGCAGCCAATCAGAACACTCACTTTAGAATACCAGGATCCTATAGAGCCTTGTCTGAAGCTCAGGCATACTTGTAGTATTACAGGGTAAGAACACAATACATCACCTTTGCAGACTTGGGACCAAGGGGATTCGTTCCTGCCAGAAACAGAGTCCCCCTGGATTGGTCTGTCTCGCAACAGGGACCAATCCGACAGCCGGGTTTACGAAACCATCGCATCTATGGAGCTTGTGCCTGAAGCTCCAGCCTAATGTCATATTTAACCATACCATAGCAAGTGCACGTCAATTATGTCAATTCGTAACTTCCATGGAGCTTGTGACAGAAAAACTCCAGTCCACGGTTACATTGAGCCACATAAGCGAACGTATGTCAATACATAACACCCCTCCACCCTAAGTTAGCACCCATAGTGCTTCAATTGGTTAGGATTAGTCCGTGTCCTTAGGCCAAATCAAGAACATCACATACTAACTGAATACCAAATATGGGGTAAATACATAACAATAAGGTAATACTGGACCAAGAGAAGGATTGGTTACTTTATGTAATATGTAATATTGTAACACTAGGAATAAGGCCCATTGTGGAAATAAATACAACTAACTCTAGAAAGAGGCTCTGGGCGGGTGCCCCGGCCTTGGGCATTCAGTGTCAATTTACTGTGGTGACTTCAGCAGGGTATAATGACACTGAGTCCACCTCTGGCTCTGTGCTCTAGCCTCTCTCTCTCTCTGGCCCAACAGAGCAGGGAAACTTCCAGGGGTCATTTCGTGGAAAAAGGGGTGCAGGAGGTCATTAGCATAACTCATTAGCATAACTTATTTGCATATGCCACACCCCCTGGTGTCACCGGAAGTGTGTCAGAAGGCAACACCCACTGCTGAGGCTCTACTGGACTGTTTTGGATTGCTAGCTATTGGAGGGGGGATGTGCAGATTTGTCCTCGCAGAGGAGGGAGAGCTTGTACCTGAATAAAACTTGGTCTTAAAGGTGCCACTGGACTGTTTTGGACTGGGGGGCGGGGGGGGGAGCTCTGCAACTTACCTGGCTGCTTCTTGCTCTGACT
>NW_015162532.1:376995-386991 GCF_001447785.1 Gekko japonicus | reverse complement strand
ACCCAGCCAATGACACGTGAGTACTCTTGAGTGGCGGCTGATGGGCCAATGGCTGTGGGCAGGGCTATTTTTGGGCAGGAACGCAGAGGAACGGAGTTCCGGCTGGCTCCCGAGTTGGCCACGCCCAGCAGGAACTCATTAGCATAATAGGCCACACCCAACAGCAGAAACTCATTAGGATTGGCTACAGTAGGGGTGTGTGGCCTAACATGCAAAGGAGTTCCTGCTACAAAAAAAGGCCCTGGGTTTTGACAACAAACAAGGTAAACAGAATAAGAAGCAAAAGGTGGGTGTGGCTGGATGACCACAGTTCTGGTAGCATGGGGGTGCGGCCTAATGCGCTAATGAGCTGTTCTGTCAGGGGTGTGGCCCAATATGCTAATGAGTTCCTGCTGTTGGTTGTGGCCTATTAGGCTAATGAGTTCCTGCTGGGCTTTTTCTACAAAAAGAGCCCTGCGGGAGAGCATTTTACAGCCAATGGGAGGGCATGGAATGTTGCTACTTTAAAACAGCATTATTATATACAGAGATGTGTACCTCAAACTGTTTGACCTCCGAAGAAGCCCCCCCAATACGGTGGAAACACGTCAGGTCAAGGTCATGTGTATTGGCCCTTGTGTTCAGGCCGCTTGAACTTTGCAACGCGAGTTTCATTGGGCCCTTGTTTGTTCTTAACTGCCTTTCTAATAAATACATGTATTTTTGTATATTATAAGTTTAAACTAAGTTTTTTAATATTGGCCCTTTATTAGACCTCTTATCATCATAAAAGCTTCACTCAAAACTGAACCATTGAACTGACATACAAAGCATTTAGTTCCTGGGCATACTACAAAGTACATTCCCATCATATAAAAAGAAACAGTTTGTTACAGAGTAGACAAAGGAATCTTTGATTCCCAAAAGCGTATACCCTGAAACGCTTGTGGATCTGTAAGGTGCTACTAGACTCGGACCTCCTCCAGACCCAACCCGTCTACCTTCTGAAATGACTTTTAAAGAGGTGACCGATCCCTCTAAGCTGTGGAGTCTTGTGAGCAAAAATTCTGCTTTGTGAGCTATTGCATTAAAGTTGTGAGCGAGCGATTTGGCCACTGCATAAATTAGTGTGCTCTGGAGGCATCCTTCCTGAGCTAAGACAAAAATGTGTGAGCCGGAGGCTAAAAAACTGTGAGCTAGCTCACACTAACTCAGCTTAGAGGGAACACTGGTGACCGTAGTCCTGGTTCTTTCCCCCTTTGGCTTCAGTCACTGTGAAGAGCAGACGAATTAAAACCCCATTCGAATGGACACCAGATAGCGCCTCAAATGCATATTGAATCAAAGAGCTCTTCTCAGACAAAACATTTTAAGGAATTTGGAGGGAAGTTAAAGGACTCCCAATAAAGTTAGTCAAGCTTCTCAGGAGATTTTACTCAGTTCTCGTTGCCCCCCGCCCCCAATGCAGGGTTGCCGACTCAGGGTTGGGAAATTCCTGGAGTTTTGGGGATAGGATCTGGGGATGGCCAGGTTTGGGAAGGGAAGGGACCTCAGCAGGGTATAATGCCCTTGAGTCTACCCTCCAAAGCAGCCATTTTCTCCAGGGAAATGATCCCTGTCGTCTGGCGGTCCATTATAATGCCAGGAGATATCCAGGCCCCACCTGGAAGCTGGCAACCCCACCCAACCCTTTGACGTCCCATTTGAAGGTAAAGTGTAGAGTGCTGTTGGAGCTACATGGGAATACACAATATCGTTACCAAAATTTCCTAGAGGGCTTCTGCATATCTCTTATTAACTCATCATGAACTTAAAATGCACGTGATATGTTGAAACAACTGTTTGTGTGAACGTGGCCCTAGTCTGTGATATATAATGCCCCCTTCTTAAAATGCCCCAAATGTCTATAATGTCCCTTTTCCGAAGATGGTTAGCTAAGTACTGCGCTATTGTTTATATGAAGATGTAGGAACATGAGATTAGATTACTGTAATGGGCACTATCCACTGGCCTACCCTCAAAATCCATTTGGAAACTCCGGATGGTGCAGAATGCTGTGCCTTGGATATTACTGGGAGCTAGTTGGAACATGCATGCCACCCCCATTTGGCAGACACTCCACTGGCTGCCCATTTATTAGTAAAGGTAAAGGTTCCCTTGCTCGAAAGCCAGTCGAATCCGACTCTAGGGTTGCGGTGCTCATCTCCGTTTCAAAGCCGAACAGCCAGTGCTGTCCAAAGACGTTTCCGTGGTCACGTGGCCGGCATGACTAAACACCAAGGCGCACAGAACGCTGTTGCCTTCCCACCGAAGCGGTACCTATTTATCTACTTGCAATTTCTTGCTTTTGAACTGCTAGGTTGGCAGGAGCTGGAGCTAGAGACGGGAGCTCACTCCGTCATGCGGCACACTCGGGTCTCAAACTGCTGAACTACCGACCTTCCACAGCCTGGTTCAGCGTCTTAACCACTTGAGCTACTTTGGTCCCTCTCCTTGGTGGGACTACCTCTCCTCCTAGGCTCCGCCATGACAGCTTTGCTCATCTGAGCAGGATCATCTGCAGGCCCCAACCTTCGAATGGGCAAGATCAACTACTGCCCCTGCCAGGGCTTTCTCCATTGTGGCTCCCACCGTATGGAAAGGCCTGCCCCAGAAGGTCAAGAAGGCCCCCACTCTCCTGGCTTTCTGCAAATGGTGGGAAACTGAACTGCTCAAGAGGGCTTTTCTGGGTGGGTAAAAGGGCTGCACTGCACAAAATGGCTGACAAAGTTATCTGGATAAATGATTCGGGACTGTGGTCTATACTGCTGTGTGTAGCCTACGGTAAGTAGGTTCCTGCTGGGCAATTTTTGCACGGCTTAATGTGTCATGTAAATACTTCTGTTTCCGTTCTGTCTTTCAGGGTTCTGGTTGGTTCCAGACTCCCACAGCCCTAATGCATTGTTTATGGAATGCCACATTTTGTTGGTTCCGTGGACTCGCTCTGTGTAATCCGCCTTGGGTTCCTGTGTGAAAGGCAGACTATAAAAATCTACATAAATAAACATTTATGCTGCTGTTTATTGAACCAGACTGTTGGTGCATTGGGAGGGGGAGGAGGAGGAGGAGAAGAAGAAGAAGAAGAAGAAGATGATGATGATTAAAAGAACAAATCAGATGTTTGTCTGGAAGTGCATGCATTGCAGATCCAAACACCCTCCGGCCTCCTTCGGAGAGGAGTCTGGTTTCAACTCAACAGTTGGGAGAATTGGGGGAGGGAGGAATCGTATCCCCCCCCCCATCCCTCAGCCACACTCACCATCTATTTTGACAGGTACAAATCACCAAGATTTCAGACGGAGGTCTTTCCCAGCCCTTCTTCGTGAGATCCTTATCTAGAGATGCTAGGTTGGCACACCAAGTATGCACTGATCTATGGAACCTTTCCATGGCCCATGGCTTGGTCCTCAAGTGTGCCACCATGATGCCATGAAGTTCAGCAGTCCTCTTTTCAGTCTCATTCTATTCCATTTGCAACTCAAGAGAAAGATGCAGTCTCTCCCACTAAACAGATGGCAATCAAAGTACAGTTCTACCATAAGTTGAAATCAATGGCTTCCATGGGATAATAATAATAAGAAGAGATTGGATTTATACCCCGCCCTTCACTTCGAGTCTCAGAGCGGCTTACAAACTCCTTTCCCTTCCCCTCCCCACAACAGACACCCTGTGAGGTGGGTGGGGCTGAGAGAACTCTGACACAAACTGCCCTTTTTCAAGGACAGCTGTGCCAGAGCTTGTGACTGACCTAAGGTCACATTAGCAGGTGCAAGTGGAGGAGTGGGGAATCAAACCTGGTTCTCCCAGATTAGAGTCCGCACACTTAACCACTACACCAAACATTGCGGAGCCTAAGGCTCCGCAATGGAGCATCTGCTTTTCATGCAAAAGACACCCCCCCAGGGGTTCAACCTCTGTCATCTCTAGTTAAAAGGATCGTTTTATTTTATTTATTGGGATCTTTACCCCGCCCTCCCCGTAAAATGGGCTCAGGGCGGCTTACAAGGGGCAAAGCCCATATAAAAGGGGATAAAAGCAATAAAAACATTAATCACAATTAATCACAAACAACAATAATATTCAATTGAAAGCAGGATGGTCCCCGAATATATACAATGACGGTAAAACAGTTCTCTGGGAATGATGTTGTCCTATAGCTGATCCCAAGCAAATAAGTCCGATAATATCAATCGCGCAAAATTGTGGCAGATCAGGTGATGTGAAAGGTCTGGAGAACCATTGCCAGTCGGAGAATCCAATGCTGACTTGACAGAACAATGGGCATCATTTGATACACATAACAAATTAGCAGTTACTGGGAACTTGTGTTTCTTTTGAGCATGACAGTAAATTCAGTGAGAAATGCAGCGTGTCTTTCAGACAGAGTAAAGGTAAAGGTAAAGGTCCCCTTGCTCGAAAGCCAGTCGAATCCGACTCTAGGGTTGCGGTGCTCATCTCCGTTTCCAAGCCGAAGAGCCAGCGCTGTCCGAAGACGTTTCCGTGGTCATGTGGCCGGCATGACTAAACACCAAGGCGCACGGATCGCTGTTACCTTCCCACCGAACTTGCTTTCGAACTGCTAGGGTGGCAGGAGCTGGAACTAGAGACGGGAGCTCACTCCGTCATGCGGCACACTCGGGTCTCGAACTGCTGCACTACTGACCTTCCACAGCCTGCAGTTCAGCGTCTTAACCACTTGAGCCACCGCAGCTCCAGACATTCATTAAAACACAATGGTCAGAAAACGTGGGACTTACTCCAAACACTCAAAACGTCTCTCTTTGCATGCGATGTTCAGTTGATAATGGAGAAGCTATGCGTGCCTGTAATCCGATTTGAAATGTCTTACATTATTGACTTTACTAATATATCATAAAATGCTAACAGGATAGTGCCGCCACATTGAATCACTATCACAGTGTCATTTTCTGCAACTCCAGTTTCACTTTCGAGTGCCTGTGACTTTTAAAAGAGCAGAGGGATTACATCATGTGCTCATCTGCTTTGACCCTAAGCAGAATAAATACGAAGCATGATCATTAGAGGTACCGGTGATGGAGGGCTGCTTATAGGGCTGCCAGGTCTCCTTGTCATTTCAGCAGGGGGATTTGGGAGGCATTCTAGGGGTGGGTGGTGATGCCCCAAGCCCTGCCCCTAAGAGCAAGCCCCGCCCAGCCAGCCCTCTCCCTCCCATCCTGCCCAATTTAAAGGGCTTCAACTGATCTCCCCTGAATTCCCCCAGCCCCGCATGCTACGGCCCCCATCCCACTCGCAAAAAGACCCGTTAGAAGCGTGTGGCCCATGACTACCCCTCTCCCTCCCTCCTCCTAGATTTAAAGAGCCCTCCAGCAGGTCAGCAGGCCACATGGTCCCTGCCGATCAGCTTGTTGTTGTTTTTCAGTCGCACAGTCAAGTCCGACTCTTCATGACCCCATGGATCACATCACACCAGGCCCTCCTGTCTTCTGTCGTTTTCCAGAGTTTGCTTAATCTCATACCCACTGTGCCACCGATCTGACAGACTTAACACACATACTTCCTCCATCCATCCCTCTCCCGCCACTCCAACATATATTTCACCTTCTCTTTCTTTATCCCCAAGTTTAAGAGAAAATGGTGTTGGCACCACCGGCAGAGCCCACCACTGGCCAGGTAAACCAACACAGTATTCGATTTGCAGTAGTAGCTTACGCACAGTTACACCCTTCAAAATCCATTAAAGTCAATGGACTTAGCGGGTAACACTGTTAATGACCTTCAATTTTATCCACGTTTTTCCAACTGGATATTTTTTCTACACGATCACTGAATATCTAGTTTGTTAATCTACGCACTGCCAGTCTCAATGGATGGGCTTTCTAATTGTTAGTTAATGTACGTTCTGTTGTCAGAGATGTCTGACAGCTGACCTAACCCATTCGGGTGGCAGGGGGTGGTCGCTCTTAGGGGTGGGGCTTCCCCCAACCAGCCTGCTTCTTGGGGGTAGATTGGAGCCCCCCAAAGTGGGTAAACCCCTGCCCAGACCTGGGGGCTGGCGACCCTAGCTGCTTAGTGTAGCACTTTCATGGCATTTTGATATCTGTTCAAACCCAGGAGGACCAACTTTTAACTTGAAACACACAGATGCTCAAAATCTTACAACAAAGACAGTTACCCCATATGGAACGAGAAATGCCAGGTAGTCAAGCTGGCACTAGAGATCTTACTGTAAATTTACGGTGGTTACAGGAGCATGCAAGAGAATTTTAGAAGAAACTCAGCTAGTGTTTCGTAGACTACAGCAAAGCTTTTGACTGTGTGCATAATGAAAAGTTATTGTTGGTTTTTCAAAGAAATAGGTGTGCCACAACATTTGATTGTTTTGGTGCGTAACCTATACTCTGCACAAGAGGCTACTGTTAGCACAGAATGTGGAGAAACAGAATGGTTTCCAATGGGCAAAGGTATCAGACAAGGATGTATTTTATCTCCCTATCTCTTTAATCTATGTGTGGAACATATCGTAAGGAAACCTGGATGAGATTTAGAAGAAGGCGGAGTTAAAATTGGTGGAAGGAACATTAACAATTTGAGATTTCCAGATGACACCACATTATTGGCAGAAAATAGTGAAGACCTGAAATGACTCCTGGTAAAGGTTAAAGCAGAAAGTGCCAAAGCAGATTACAGCTGAACATCAAGAAGACAACAGTAAGGACTAGCGGGGAATTACACAGCTTTAAAGCTGACAGTAGGAGCTGCGGTGGCTCAAGTGGTTAAGACGCTGAACTGCAGGCTGTGGAAGGTCAATAGTTCAGCAGTTCAAGACCCGGGTTGCCGCATGACGGAGTGAGCTCCCGTCTCTAGTTCCAGCTCCTGCCAACCTAGCAGTTCGAAAGCAAGAAATTGCAAGGAGATAAATAGGTACCACTTTGGTGGGAAGGGAACAGCGTTCCGTGCGCCTCGGTGTTTAGTCATTCCGGCCACATGACCACGGAGAAGTCTTCGGACAGCGCTGGCTCTTCGGCTTTGAAACGGAGATGAGCACCGCAACCCTAGAGTCGGACTTGACTGGCTTTCGAGCAAGGGAACCTTTACCTTTACCTAAGGCTGACAGTGAGGAAACTGAGCAAAGTCCGAGTCCAGTGGGACCTTTAAGACCAACAAAATTCTATTCAGAGTATAGGCTTTTGTGTGCAAGGCACGCTTTGTCAGACACAATAAATCAAAATAAATAAATCAAATAAATGAATGAATGAAATAAGGAAACTGAAATTGTCCAAGAGTTTCTATTCTTTGGCTCAATAATCGAGCAAACAGGAGACTGCGGCCAAGAAATCGGGAGACCGAGATTGGGAAGGGCAGCCATGAAGGACCTCGAAAAGATGCTGATGTTTAAGTATACGTTGCTGGCAACCAAGATCTAGTTAATTATACCATAGTATGTCCTATTACTATTACTATGTAAGGGCGTGAAAGCTGGTCAATGAAGAAGGATGACAGGAAGAAGTTTGACTCATTTGAAATGAGGTGCTGGAGGGGAATTTTACGGATGCCGTGGGCTGCCAAAAATACAAATCAGTGGGTTCTAGAGCAGATCAAGTATGGAATCTCCGTAGACGCTCAAATGACAAAACTGAGGCTTTTGTCTTTTGGTCACATTATGTGAAGATGTAACGGAACAGAAAAGACAATAATGCTAGGAAAAGCTGAAGGCAGGTGGAAAAGATGGCGACCCAACAAGGGGTGAGGTGGATTGAGTCCATCAAGGAAGACAAGACCCTCAGTTAGCAAGACCTGAGCAAGACTATTAATGAGAGGCCATTTTGGAGGTGATTAATTCATAGGGTCCCTATAATTTGGAAAGATCTGACAGACTTAACACACATACTTCCTCCATCCATCCCTCTCCCGCCACTCCAACATATATTTCACCTTCTCTTTCTTTATCCCCAAGTTTAAGAGAAAATGGTGTTGGCACCACCAGCAGAGCCCACCACCAGCCAGGTAAACCAACACAGTATTCGATTTGCAGTAGTAGCTTACGCAGTTACACCCTTCAAAATCCATTAAAGTCAATGGATGTAGCGGGTAACACTGTTAATGATCTTCAATTTTATCCACGTTTTTCCGACTGGATATTTTTTCTACATGATCACTGAATGGAGTGGTGGCGCAGGCTGTAAAAGCCTGCAGTAATCTATCATTGAACAGCCTTAAGGGCTGTTCGAGTCCCACTGCGGCCGAGGTGAGCTCCCGGTCCTTGTCCTAGCTCCCGCCCACCCAGCAGTTCGAAAGCCCTCGGGCAAGTAGATGAATGGGTACCCACTCCTAGGAGTGGGGGGGCACCTTCCTCCACAAACTGGAATGCAGCAGAAGCAGCAATGAAGTGACGGCGATGGATGGTGAATGGCGATCCGGCGAACATGGCGGCAGCTGACAGTGAAAGGCAGCAAGCGACCCGGACGGTGATTGGCCTGGAGGGCGCGGTGACAGGATGACACAGCATGGTCGGAGCCTATGAGGACGGAGACCAGCCGCTGCAGCCGTCACACAGCCGCGTGCTGCGCGGACCGTGCCTGAAGGAGTCGCTGCGAAAAAGATCAGACCTTCACCGAGAAACCGCCGCCGGGAGACCGAAGATCCCTCCACGGAAGGAACAACATAGAAGAGCTCGGCTGCTCAAGTGCCTGGTAGGCACTCACCCTCCCCTGTACTGTGGCCCTAGTCAGGTGAAATTAACAATGCTCTGTAAACCAGTCTGAGCCTTCAGGAAAGAGCGGTATATAAATGTAATATGTAATGTAATGTAATGTAGTATCTGGTTTGTTAATCTACACACTGCCAGTCTCAATGGATGGGCTTTCTGATTGTTAGTCAATGTACGTTCCGTAGTCAAAGATGTCTGACAGCTGACCTAACCCATTCATATGAGCTTCAGAGAAATACGTACGTACCACTCCAATATGTTTGAATCCAAAATCTGGGTCAGAATTAATTCAGTGACAAATGGCTTGATTCTTTAAAAAAAAATGGTCAGAAAATAAAAAGGTGATCTCATGAGACTATTCTGTCACCAGATAGCTTCCATTCTGGCTTGCCTCTCATCACTGCCAACCGTGATTTTGATAACAGATTTGGTGGAGAAATATGTGACACGTATTTCCAGAATCATACTGTCGGCACTTTCACACACACTGAATAATGCACTTTCAATTGACTTTCAATGCACTTTAGTGATCGTTTGCAAGTGAATTTTGCCATTTCACACAGTAAAATCCAAAGAGTCAGTTTGGTGTAGGGGTTAAGTGCGCAGACTCTAATTTGGGGGAACTGGGTTTGATTCCCGACTCCTCCACTTGCAGCTGCTGGTATAACCTAGGGTCAGTCACAAGTTCTCTCAGAGCTTTTCTCTCAAGGGCAGTTCTCTCAGAACTCTCTCAGCCCCACCTACCTCACAGGGGGTGCGGTCAGACGCGCCATTTGATCTGGTGTCGTGCCAGTTCAGAAAGTGATTTTATCTGCACGGTCATACAGTCAACATCTGCCTCCCATCCCCAGCCATCGCTTTCCGGCTCAAAACCGCTTTAACCCGGAGTATTTTGATACCAGGTCCCCAAGTGGTGTTTTCCTGATTCTCCAGTTCCAGCCACATTTTCCCCCTGTGTGATCGCTCCTCCGGTGTCAAGCCACTTCCGGTTTAAACCCCCTCCCCACTCGAAAGTTGCCCGAGGCCTCCGCTTTTTGGTCACTGTTTTGTTTTTAAAGAAGAGATTGGATTTATACCCAAAAGCGTTGGTGGTGTGTGCATAGGTGGAGGTCCGCCACTGCATTATTAAAAGCAACGTTTAAACGGTGCCCAGTTTTAGCGTTTAGATGAGTTCGGGATCTCACGGAGACCATTTTTGGGGTAAACGTTTAGAGGGAAGTGTTCCTTTAAAGTTTAAAGGGAAGTGTTACAGCAGTCGGGTTGAAGTGGAAATTGCTGTTCTGCGCATG
>NW_015162532.1:308210-376839 GCF_001447785.1 Gekko japonicus | reverse complement strand
GAAGGGCAGGGTATAAATCCAATATCTTCCTCTTCCTTCTTCCTAAAATCCAATTGCAAAGTGCATTGAAAGTGGATTGAAAGCACATTATTCAGTGCACGTGAAAGCACAGTGTGTATGCCATGTCCGACTGGTACAGATTACTTTTTTAGCAGCAGCAGCCTTTATTGGCATACAGAATAAATAGGTTAAAACAAGTACAGTAATATTAAAAAGTAAACGAGTGTTGAATGACAGTTAAAAAGATATATCAACAGATTATTTCTCAAGCTTATCATGACGCACCTTTCGAGCATATTGCAATAAAGTTGCCCTCCTCTCAATTACATCGGGAGAGGAATCGTTCAAAAGACGAAGGACCTTGGAGTAATCAGAAAGCCCCAACTTGTTTACCAAGACAGGGCTTAGATGTTTAGAGCGAACAGCTACATAAAAGGGACAAATCTGTCCCCCTTTGCTCCTATTAGAAAATAGTTGGTAATTGCAAGCATGGTTGTAATGCATGTTGTGGGTGCATTGACACCATATCTCCCTGCTAAATCCAATTGCTGTCCTTGCCTGTTAGAGCCTTGATAATTTGTTCACTGGTTTGTTAAGGTTTGCCCAAGAGAAAGGGGCAGAGAACTGATTTAAAGATACAGTTGAGAAGGAAAGTTTAGAAGTGTCTATTTTTTTTTTAATTTGGTTTGCTCAAAGGGTTAGTGAACATTCCTCATGAAAGGACGTCCTCTCATAAGGGAAATTTACGGTTGTCACGGGGTTCAGTAGAATGAGTAAGTGGAACAAAAATCCAGACTATGCGAAGTAGAGAACAACTTTATTCTATTAGCCCAGAACACAAAAGAATACAAGGAATTGTTGGTATGGATACAAAGGAATGTTGCAAAGGAAGATGGCTGGTCCTCTTCCTGGTCAGATGGAAATGAGACATGGACCTTTCTTCGTCAGCCCGAGGTAAGGCTTCGCAGTTGATTAAGCAGACTACTGGAAAATGCTGGATATGGTCAGTATTTGTGATCAGCCTGGAAGAAAATTTTTGGCACACGTAATACAGTATGTACTTCGTCAAGTAACACCTGATTTACCAAGGCCCCATGGGTGTAATGTATTCAGTAAGCTGCCATTGAATGCATAATGTGTGATGAAAACATCTAATTGAAATGCTATGTTAAGCTTCGTCCTGGGCTAGGATCCAAATATATCCAATCACATTGCTAGCCCAGGAAGCACCTAACCAATCACTATCAACAAGCTCCCTGAGCGGGAATGTCTGTGATTGGTCCTTATGTATGCAACCTTATTGGTTGGTAAATGTACAGTAGGCGTGCGACTACATTAGCCGGGAGAGTTTAAAAGCAGAACAGCTGCAATGTAAAAGCTGTTCTGGCTATCAGATGTTGATCCATATTGGAGCTGTGTTCGGGTTGTGGAATAAAGTTGAATCTTTGCTGAATCACTCTCCGACTACTTTGTTAAGCGAGCGACTTAACAATGGGGTTTTCGAAGTAAGAGAGGTTCAGAGATGCTTTGCCTTATCATTGCCTGCCTCTGTGTAGCAACCCTTGTGGTCTCCAATCCAAGTACTAACCAGAGCTGACCCTGCTTAGCTTCCAAGATCAGGCTAGCCTGGGCCACCTAGGTCAGGGCGACAGTATATGAATATTCAGAAAGTAATCTGTCAGTAAGGTTCATGCTGTTCATTAACAGCCTGTCTGCTAAATGGAAAATTGGCTCACTGCTCATGACCAGCAAGCAGAAGGTAACCTGAACCAGTAGGTGTTTGAGCATCCCAAATTAAAACATGACTAGCTGATATTAAGCACAGGTTGACACATGACAGCAATCAGAGGAGTCGCCACTGAGACAAATTCGATTGACCGCATGGTGTTGAGACACAGTCCTGATCATGATACAATCTCCAGTTCACTGAGGAACCATCAGAGGTCATTTCCTGCTGGAGCGCACAGGAGCGGAGCTCCAGCAGTACGGAGCTCAGGGAGCGGGCACATGCAAGAAGCCCCTCCCCCTGCACCCAGCAGCCCTCAGTCAGGCCATGAGGAGCAAGAAGCAGCCAGGTAAGTTTCAGAGCCCCCCCTGGCCCGCCTTCAGGTACAAGCCCTCCCTCCTGTGTGAGGACAGATCTGCGCATTCCCCCCCATAGCTAGCAATCCAAAACAGTCCAGTGGTACCTTTAAGACCAAGTTTTATTCAGGTACAAGCTCTCCCTCCTCTGCGAGGACAGATCTGCACATTCTCCCCCCCCCCCATAGCTAGCAATCTAAAACAGTCCAGTGGAGCCTGAGCGGTGGGTGTTGCCTTCTGACACACTTCTGGTGATGTCAGGGGGTGTGGCATATGCAAACAAGTTGTGCTAATGAGTTATGTTAAAGAGCTCCTGCACCTCTTTTTCTACGAAATGACCCCTGGGAACCATTGACTAATCTGGGAAGAAGCGACAACCGCAAGATAAAATGGTGCCGCAGCCCCTTCTGACGGGAAAAGTGATGGCATTGAACAGGACAGAGACCAGGAAAATCTTTGTACGGTCAATGTGCTTTTGAGGAGGTATTTCTGTCTCACAGCGATGGCTATTTTCAGCTTGAAAAGTAGAACTGCACAGCCCTATTAATAAGTTATCTCTCCCCCCCCCAACCCCTTTCCAAGATCATCTTGCCTGCACGGTTCCAAAGATGTTTCGCAATCAACAATTTTCGCTTGTTGTTCACGAACCCTTGGGATGGCAAGAACTTTAACCACGGAAGAAATGAACGCCATTTGTTCTTTCTTATTTGCTGAAAAGCTCGACGATGAGCCACCAGTTAAAGCTGGAACACATAAAGGGAGGTCTATTTCTGGTGACATTTTTAAGCACTGCCTCTAATAATTCCAAGGACAATATTGCAGAACTTCATTTTTTTTCCTTTTTTTAAAAAATTGGGTGTTAATAAAACCATCTTGGAAAATGCACAAGAGCTGTTTTCAACCACACAGACTCATTGCAGCCGCAAGGAACAACGCTGTTCTTAAACCTTTAACTCTGACCGTGGTTTGACCTTTCAAGAAAACTGTCAAGGATACCTGGCATAGCTTTATTCAAATGATATGTGTTTGAATAAAGAGTAATTGAGTCACAGTTGACTTATGGTGACCCCTCGTGGGGTTTTCAAGGCAAGAGACACACAGAGGTGGTGGGCTATCGCCTACCTCTGGGTAATGACTCTGGATTTCCTTGGTGGTCTCCCATCCAAGTACTAATCAGGGCTTGCTTTGCTGAGCTTCCAAGGTTTAATAAGTCATGGTCCATTCATGTGGGTGCAGGATGAATTGCACTCTGTGCCACTTCCTGGCCATTGCTGTAATCCCCCCTCCTGTCACTATATTTCTATGGTTCAGGTCCAACATAATGCAAAAGCCATGGTTTAATTCAAGTAACCATGGTTAGCGAGATCATCTGAGCCCATTCCACTATCTGCAATCACAGTCGGTCAAACAAGGCCCAATCCCAACACTCTTTGTCTTCTTCCAACAAGAGAAGACTTGTCTGATCCACCTGGCATCTCCTCACTGACCTTTGTTTCTGTGTATTCATAAGAACATAAGAACATCAGAAGAGCCCTGCTGGATCAGACCAGTGGTCCATCTAGTCCAGCATCCTGTCTCATACAGTGGCCAACCAGTTCCTCTGGAGGGTGAAAAACTGGGCATAGAGGCTGAGGCCTTCATAAGAATGTCAGAAGAGCCCTGCTGGATCAGACCAGTGGTCCATCTAGTCCAGCATCCTGTCTCATACAGTGGTCAACCAGTTCCTCTGGAGGGTGAAGAACTGGGCATAGAGGCTGAGGCCTTCATAAGAACATCAGAAGAGCCCTGCTGGATCAGACCAGTGGTCCATCTAGTCCAGCATCCTGTCTCATACAGTGGCCAACCAGTTCCTCTGGAGGGTGAAGAATTGGGCATAGAGGCTGAGGCCTTCACAAGAACATCAGAAGAGCCCTGCTGGATCAGACCAGTGGTCCATCTAGTCCAGCATCCTGTCTCACACAGTGGCCAACCTGTTCTTCCGGAGGGCGAAGAACTGGGCATAGAGGCTGAGGCCTTCATAAGAATGTCAGAAGAGCCCTGCTGGATCAGACCAGTGGTCCATCTAGTCCAGCATCCTGTCTCACATAGTGGCCAACCTGTTCTTCCGGTGGGCGAAGAACTGGGCATACAGCCTTCCCCTGATAAGAACATAAGAAGAGCCCTGCTGGATCAGACCAGTGGTCCATCTAGTCCAGCATCCTGCCTCACACAGTGGCCAACCAGTTCCTCTGGATGGCCAACAACAGGGCTCAGAGGCCGAGTCCTTCCCCTGAAGTTGCCTCCTGGCTCTGGGATTCAGAAGCTTAGTGCCTCTGAACGTGGAGATTCCCCTCAGTCACCATGGTTAGTAGCCACTGGGAGACATATTCTCCATGAATCTATCTAATCCCCCTTTTAAAGCTGTTTATTCCTGTGTATTTGTTATAACTGTGTATATGTTTTGTTGAAGTGTTGTTTTGTAAGAGTCGTTCTACTATGTATTTTCAAAGCTTGCTTTACTGTTTTTGATTGTTCACCACCTTGTGGTCCCTAAGATGGGTGGAAATAATAAAAAAAAATTTAAATAAATTGATTCAAGGCCCCTCCGTCAGCGGGAGCACACGGAGGAGCACTTGGGGATTTAATGTTAACGAGTAGGTAAACTGATACGGAAGGAGGCTGTCCTTCGAGCATCCTCATCCCAGGCTGCAGAGGGAATTGAAAATCAGAGGCAGAATGTTGGACTCTGCCCAGAAACAAAACAGAAGCTACTGTAGATCTTTTAGAATTAGCATAATGTGTTCTCTACAGTTTATGTCATCATTCTGTACTAACTGGAATGCTCTAAAGCAGGGGGCGGCCAAACTTGCTTAACGTAAGAGCCACATAGAATAAATATCATATGTTTGAAAGCCACCAAGACATGAACAAAAATTACACGTTTTTACTGGTGGAACATGCCAGGTTGCTTTTTATTAACGTTAAACGAGACTGCCAAAGTTAATCACAAAAGCGGTAAAAGCAGATATTGATAATGATATTTAGTTGTCCGATTATATTTGTTGGCTAATGATATCTAGCTTCCCCGGCCGCCCTGCTGGGAGCCACACAATGGGTGTGAAAGAGCCGCATGCGGCTCCTGGGCCGCAGTTTGGCCACTTCTGCTCTAAAGGTGAACAACCTGCCTTTTGAATTGAACCCGGAAACAAACTAGAGCCTGGGCAGCTACTGTAGCAGAGTCTGCATATGGTCTCCAACACCTTAAAGTCCCATCAAGTTGCAGCAGACTCAAGATGGCCCAGTAGGGTTTTCAAGGCAAGAGACAAACACATGTGGTTTGCCACTGCCTGCCACTGAATAGCGACCCCTGACTTCCTTGGTGGTCTTCCACCCAGGGGTCATTTCCTGCAGGAGCGCACAGGAGCGGAGCTCCAGCAGTAAAGAGCCCAGGGGGCGGGTGCATGCAACAAGCCCCACCCCCTGCTCCCAGCAGCCCTCAGTCAGAGCAAGAAGCAGCCAGGTAAGTTGCAGAGCCCCCCTGCCCCCCCCGGTCCAAAACAGTCCAGCGGCACATTTAAGACCAAGTTTTATTCAGGTACAAGCTCTCCCTCCTCTGCTAGGACAGATCTGCACGTTCCTCCTCCCCCCAATAGCTAGCAATCCAAAACAGTCCAGTGGAGCATGAGCAGTGGGTGTTGCCTTCTGACACACTTCCAGAGATGTCAGGGGGTGTGGCATATGCAAATAAATTATGCGAATGAGCTATGCTAATGAGCTCCTGCACCTCTTTTTCTACAAAATGACCCCTGCTTCCACCCAAGCACTAACCATGGCCAGCCCCGCTTAGCGTCTAAGATCTGATGAGGTCAAGCTAGCCTGGACCATCCAGGTCAGGATATCCTGGGTTTAGTGGTCCCTTTTTGTGTGTCTTTAAAATGCCATTAAGTTGCAGCCGGCTTACGGCGAGCCCATTGGGTTTTCAAGGCAAGTGATTAATTAGAGGTGGTTGGCCATCGCCTTCCTCTGCAGGGTGTTCCTTGGTGGTCTCCCATCCAAGTACTGACTCTGCTTAGCTTCTGAGATCTCACGAGACTTGAGACATCCCAATCTCAACACTTAGCCCAAGAAATAACATGGACAGCCACATTCTGAATCAGCTACAACATCTAAACTTTCTCCAAGAATAGCTCCACTCAGACTACATATTGCAGTCATCAAGTCTTCAGATCACAGATGCATGTTGTTGTTCAGTCGCACAATCGAGTCCGACTCTTCGCGACCCCATGGACCAGCTTCCGCCAGGCCCTCCTGTCTTCCGCCGTCCTCTGAAGTTGGCTCAATTTTATGTTTGTTGCATCTATGACACTGTCTAACCATCTCATCCTTTGCCGCCCCCTTCTTCTTTGACCTTCAATCTTTCCCAGCATCAGGGTCTTCTCCAGTGAGTGCTCCCTTCTCATTTGGTGGCCAAAGTATTTGAGCTTCAGCTTCATTATCTGGCCTTCCAGGGAACAGTCAGGGTTGATTTCTTTTAGGATTGACTGATTTGATCTTCTTGCATAGCTCTGACCTATTAAGAGCACTTGGGCCACGAGCTCACTCTTTTCATTCGCACAACAAAATGGATTGATAGAATTTAGATCCAGCAAGTGGGGAATTGCCTCCGAACTCCTTTTTGGAAATCAACTGGGATGTCCACGTTGGAGGGTTTCTATTTCCTGCCTCCGCCCCCCGCCAGCCATCGCCACTCTTCTCCCGTCTCTTTCTCCAATCTCCTGCCCACGAGTGCGTGTAGATCGGGCATTACTGCGCACTCTCTCGTCTTTGGTAGATTTAAGTTAACGTTTTATCGCTAGTCTCATACCGCTTATTAAAAAAATTGAAACTACGAGTTTTTTTTAAAATTCAAAATGGAACTTGGGTAAAAAAGAAAGAGGGGGGTGGCGGGGGGGGGGGGTTGACGCTTCTCCATTTTTCACAGTGGCCAGTAACACAACAGAGAATCCACTAGAGCTTGGCAATAGGAAAAGGGAGTTTCACCGCTGCTCCAGTCAGCTGCTAAATAGTTTGGTCAGTTTCAGGATTATTATTTTTTGGTTTAATTTGCCCGCATTCCTTTGCGTTCCTTTTAGTTCAAGGAACTGAACCACGGGGATTTAAATGGAAGGCGCTTACTTGGCACTACTGCGCAGCTGCAATAGGACAATCGCGTAAATTTATAAAAAACACCTTTGCATGCCACCTCCCACATGTCACAAGGGAAGTTCCCGCCCCAATTAAGAAAAACTGCATTATTATTTTTTTGGTTGTAGCTGCAGAATAAATACACCAGAGGAAAAATAATGATGTGTACAGTAGGCACAGAATACAAAATCAAGCGTAAAGGCTTGACTGCTTGGATTCTCTACAGTAAGCTGTGCGTGCGTAATAGGAGGATCGGTTATTCGCCATCTATTTGTTTTTAATATTGTATTAAGGTTTTAATTAATTTTATCTTGTTTTATTTCTGGCTGTATATCGCCCAGAGCCCTGCAGTAGCAGGGGTGGGGCGATCCAATAATAATAATAATAATAATAATAATAATAATAATAATAATAATAATAATAATGATAAATCAGGGGTCATTTCCTGCAGGAGCACACAGGAGTGCAGCTCCAGCAGTAAAGAGCCCAGGGGGCGGGCACATGCAACAAGTCCCACCCCCTGCTCCCAGCAGCCCTCAGTCAGAGCAAGAAGCAGCCAGGTAAGTTGCAGAGCTCCCCCGGCCCAAAACAGTCCAGTGGCACCTTTAAGACCAACTTTTATTCAGGAACAAGCTCTCCCTCCTTTGCGAGGATAGATCTGCACGTCCCCCCCCCTCAATAGCTAGCAATCCAAAACAGTCCAGTGGAGCCTGAGTGGTGGGTGTTGCCTTCTGACACACTTCCGGTGATGTCAGGGGGTGTGGCATATGCAAATAAGTTATGCTAATGAGCTCCTGCACCTCTTTTTCTACGAAATGACCCCTGATAATAATAATAATAATAGGCCAATGCCCTCATACTCACATACACGTGATGCTGGATTAGTTGGCCATTTGTGATAGGGAAAAGTACTCTTTAGATTAGGCTTCTCTCCTTTCGACTGGAAGAAGAAGAAGAAGAAGAAGAAGAAGAAGAAGAAGAAGAAGAAGAAGAAGAAGAAGAGGAGATTGGATTTATACCCCGCCCTTCACTTGGAGTCTCAGAGAGGCTTACAAACTCCTTTCCCTTCCCTCCCCCTGCCCGCACAACAGGCACCCTGTGAGGTGGGTGGGGCTGAGAGAACTCTGACAAAGACTGCTCTTTCAGGAACAGCTGTGCCAGAGCTTGTGACTGACCCAAGGTCACATCAGCAGCTGAAAGTGGAGGAGTGGGGAATCAAAACCGGTTCTTGGAGGAGTGGGGAATCAAACCCGGTTCTCCCAGATTAGAGTCCGCACACTTAACCACTACACCAAACTGGCTCTCAACTTGAATGTGAGCTGGATCTACTTGAATAAATGTCAGTTTACCTTTTTTGCAATATACTTCTTGGGAGATTTATTTACTGCACTCAGCATCAGGCTTCTGTGACTGCGCAAAACTCTGCTATATTACCCAAGTATCCCAATAGATCCTTCATCTGTTCTGATGGGAGCATAAAAACCATGCTGGTCTTCAGGGTGTCCATCGCCTCTGAACCAGATGAACTTTCTCCAGGCAACACCTTTGTCCCTTCTGGATTCAGTTTCAATATGCAATACACAATTTCCTACCTGCCATCTGTAGCGTGAGAGTCAAGAAAAGGCATCCCTCCCAGGGCTATTTTTGGGCAGGAACGCACAGGAACAGAGTTCCGGCTGGCTTCAGAGTTGGCCACGCCCACTACACCCAAGCCAAGGGAAGGAAGTTTAAACTGCCTCCCCTCCCCTCCGAGGGCCGGCTTGTCTGGGCCCCTCACAGCCACGGCAAGGGGGGGGGGGCTTGCCTGAGCAAGCCAAAGGAAGGCATGGAGTGTGGCCTATTATGCTAATGAGCCGCACTGTCAGGGTGTGGCCTATTATGCTAATGTTTTGTGTTGTTGGGTGTGGCCTATTATGCTAATGAGTTCCTGCTGGGATTTTTCCACAAAAAAAGCCCTGATGCCTCCTATTTCTGCACATTTGAAACAGCTCTCAGACTCAGTCCACCAGAATCTATTTTAATACCTATACAAATTTTTGAAAAGGGTTTAAAAAAAAAATAATTAATAGTTTCATTGTGGAACTGTATATAAGCTTACCTTCCGGGCCTGAAGTGATGGGGAAACAGTTCAAGGATGAAGTATTATAATAATAACCGAGCAATTTCTCAAAAAGCATTCCCCCCCCCCCAAACAAAGCCAGTCAGGAGTTCAAATGGTAATAAGCCTTTGTCACAGAATTGCTACAACTCAGAGTCTAATTGGGAGCAAAAGAAACCTCCTTCTGAAAAGGAGCTTCTAAGCTAAATGGTCAATTTCCCTGAAATTGGCTGTATGTTCCGCGAGTCCTTCCCACTTACACTTGAGAAGCATTAACAGAAGAACACTGTCAATTTGCCGTACATCTATGCAGTGACTGGTGTGTTTTTTTTCTCTTGGAAATTGCAAATCTAGACTAAATGGATACCACTTTTTATCTTTTTTCACGTATGCCTTCTAAGGGGACCTGCACGGCCGAAACCAATTTACTATTTTGAGATACTTCTCTGTTCCTTTCTTTCTCTCTCGTCTGTTTTTGTCCCGAACAAATGGCATGCTTCCAGAAAGGACTATGTGGAGGACTACTTCTCACAATGCATCGTGTCAGATTTACACTAAGATGTACTTTTCGTTTTTTGAAGGGCGGGACTACATATCGTAAGTTACACAGAATGGCAATCTATGGTCATACATTATCCTCCTTCTTGACAATGTGTAGGACAACTAACTTCATGTTCTGATGTCATCACAATGAGCATCTTCCCCCCCCCTTTTTGCTATCAAGTCACAGCTGACCCCTTGGGCTTTCAAGGCAAGAGACATTCAGAGGCGGTTTGCCATTGCCTGCCTCCGTGGGCAATTCTGCATCCAGCATTCACTCCACATTTTCTCAACTGGGAGGAAAAAGGGCTGCTCAAAACCACATTCAAATACCTCAGGGCAACACGCCATACTGACTCCAAAGTCACCCCTGAATGGCCATAAAATGGCCATATATCTATGCAGAAGGTACCATAAAACCCAATGATGACAGGAAGCGAAAGCAGCATGGAGTGTGGAGGCTACCATAAAATCCGATGAGCAAAGGAAGGAAAAGCAGCATGCAAAGCAGAGGGGGATTTCTGTTCCAACGTGGGTCTCGTCAAACAACAGAGGAAAAGCCAATGCAGAATTAGCCCATATCATGACCCTTGTATTCATTGGTTGGTCTCCCATCCAAGTTCTAACCAGGGCCAACCCTGCTTAGCTTCTGGATCTGACTAGATCGGGTTATCCATTAGAACGATGCATGAATTGTCCAGATACATGTTAACTGCAGCAAGAGTAGTATTTGCAACTAAGTGGAAAATTGAGGGTTGCCCAACTCTTGAGAACTGGATAGACAAGATACAAGAATATGCGGTTGTCACAAAACTGACAGACTACATTAACCAAAGACCATAAGTTGAATTTGAAAACAACTGGCGAGTTCTCTATGATTATTATAAACCATCTCTCCACTTATACATCTGAATGATCTAATATTATAAGATAATACTATGACAGTTTTAATATGAAATATAAAGGGTATTATTTGTATGTGCTGTTTACTATAACAAAATGCTGTGTGAAAATGTTATATAAATTTCTATAAGGTTATTTATGTTATCTATATATCTAATAGTCAATTTGCCCCCTCCGTGCAGATATCTAAATCCGCACATCAGGGGCACTTCGGGGGCAGAGAGATTTTCCTGCACACTTGGAACAGTCTCCAGATGTGCAGAAAAATCTAAAAACTTGAAAAAAATATATGGGGGATATTTAAATCCCCCCAAATCCCCCCATTTGGGGTGGGAGGCTTGGTGGGCCCAGCGGCTGGAAGCCGCTCGGGCTTTGCTGCCAGTGCCGGGAGGAGGAGCAGAAGAAGGCTTGGTGGACCCAGCAGCTGGGAGCTGCTCAGGTTCCCAGGGGGAGTGGGAGAAGGCTCAGCAGGCCCACACAGCTCGGCACTGGTGCGGAGAGAACAGGGAGAAGGATTAGCGGGCCTGGTGGCTGGAAGCTGCACGGGCCTCACCATCAGTGCTGGGGGGGTTGGAGGGAGAAGGATTGGTGGGCCTGGACCTCGCCGTTGGTGTGGGGGAGTGGGGGGGAGAAGGCTCACCTGCGGCTGCTTCCTCCTTCTCCTCCACGCGGAGCTCCTTCTCTCCCCCCCGTGGGTATCGCGGGTCCCCGCTTCTTGTATCATATAATAGATGAGATTGATAAGATAAAATGATAATATAGTATGAGAAAATGGTAGACTATATTGAGTAGCTCATTATACTGATCTTCTAAGTTACAATGTCATATACATATGCTATATCCTTATGCTATTACACCATATATATCATGTAAGCACTCACAGGGAGCCCTCACTGGAGAAGACCCTGATGCTGGGAAAGATTGAAGGTCAAAGAAGACGGGGACGGCCAAGGATGAGATGGTTAGGCAGTGTCATCAATGCAACGAACATGAAACTGAGCAAACTTCAGAGGACGGCAGAAGACAGGAGGGCCTGGCGGGATCTTGTCCATGGGGTCGCGAAGAGTTGGACTCGACTGTGCGACTGAACAACAACAACAATCATGTAATATATTTGTTACGCTATTATGCCATATAGTTTTTAAAATATACGCATGTTGTCCCAGCACGGACTTACCTGCTTGCATGAGAGGTGTGGAGGAAGCCCAGAAGAGGAGCAACGATGGTGAGATGCCGCTAGCAGCCCAGAAAGAGGAGACATGGTTCAGACCCACCAATGACTGGGAGCTGCTGGGCAATGTCAGCTCTGCTCCGCAGTGACCTGGGTGGGGAACATAGATTGTCGAGTCACCTCCTGTGTCCAAATGTGCCGGTCCTGATGGCTACTGCCAGAGAGGCCGACCACAGTCCCCACCAAACAGCTGAGCAGGATGTGAGCAAGTGCGCTTTTATCCGGCTGGGCCAGGGCCCAGGTCTAGGGGAGACGAGCAGAACTGGAGGAGGAGAGTCCATATTCTCTGTCCCGGGGGGGAGGGGGGCTAACCCCAACACAGCTCACCTTGTGAGTGAGGGCATTGACTCTCAAGACATCGACCAGCCACCAGGTGGCAGGCCACACTCGGCCAGGATAGAGGGCAGGCCTAGTGGGTAAATGTGCCCCACAGAAGGCCTATGGGAAAGGATGGGAGACACAGGGAGGGAGGCCAGTCAGACGGGTGATGGGAGGAGGGGCCCAGGCACAGGGAAGCATAAGAAGGGCCAAATTGCTAAGAGTGAGGAGGAAAGTGAGACCAGAGGCTGAGAGACAGAGAGAGAGAGTGAGGGTGATTTCCCACAAGCGCTGCTCCACGCTCCCTCCTCCCTTTTGCCCCATGGTACGTGTCAATTTCACACAAGCTGCTGCGCGGCCGCATTTTGCCCCGCAGCTTTGTGCGATTTTCCCCGTGTCTACTCAATCCTCAAAAAACAGGATTGAGTAGACGCGGGGGAAATCGCGCGAAGCTGCGGGGCAAAATGGGGTCGCGCAACAGCTTGTGAGAAATTGACACGTACCATCGGGCCAAAGAGAAGAGTGAGCGCGGAGCAGCGCTTGTGGGAAATCACCCTATGGTACCTCTGGAAGCAGGCACTGATGGAGTGAATTAACCTCGCGGCTTGCATTCTGAGGTCTCAGACAACCCCTATTCACTTCCCACAGCATGGCTGCCCAGTGCCCACCAGGACCCAGGAGAGCTGCTCCCAGAACCTCACACGTGTATTCTGATAAAGGAACATCCTCAATATCTGTCAAATTCCCCTTAATTATGTTTTTGGCAATTATATTCCCTATGCTTTTTTTCCTATTCCTTTTTTCTTTCTGTATTCCCTTAAATGTTTTAAAATAAAAAATAAATAAGATACAGTCCAACATTATAAATCCATAAAACCGAGGTTATGAACAGTTAATTAATTCACAACATACCCACTAAAATCAGTATTAGCTAGGAGCAGCATTGGCCCGTATTTTCCTTGCAGCCAAGGCAAATAAAGCCATTCTATTGGATACATCGGCATTGGCATTGGCTAGCAAAATATAATCTTCTCTGGGACTGAATAAAAGCTTAAAACTGATAAAATACCAGATAAAAATTTTGACCTAGGCTGGGAGTACAATGAGCAATAAAAAATGTAATGGGAGAAATCCTCAATAGCAGAAGAGCCACAAATACATAAACGCTGTGCCTTGGGTGTTCTACTATAACGGCCGACCAGTACGGCCGTAGGCATTGATTGAAAGCGCAAAGATGTAAAAGCTGCTCTAAGGTTATGATTATCTATATTAACCAGATAAGGTGATCTAAAATGATCATTCTTAAATGATTTAAACCAGGTAGCAGACTGTGTTTTTAAAATTAAGTGTCTATCTAGCAGAGCATCATGCTTAAATACCCATTCTCTGAGATCTGAGTTATTTGTTGAGGAGCTAAGGAGGTCGTCAGGAAATGTTTTTAAATAAAATTCATTAAAAAAGAAAGAGCAGGCTATCCAGGTCATAAGGTCATTTGGACTGACACATTATGCGAGGGGAAGGCGGAGGTTGACACAGGGCTGCCATTTTAGTGGCAGCTCTGCGATACCTGTAAAATGTAAATTTTGCCCTAGATGTTTAGCTAAAATGTGAATTCGACAGGTGAAGTGTTATCCAATTCATACCTTGTCAAAGAGCTGGGAGTCACTGCAGCTCCCAGTTGAATGCTCACTTGGTAGCGAACCCAGGTTTGTCATTGTGTGAGATGTGAAAAGCTCCCTTTTGTCCCTGGGCAGGTCTTTGCCTCCATGTTCCATCTGAAAATAACCATATGAGTTTGCAGTGAAAATGAGACATGAAAGGATTATGAAGTGTTTTTCATCCTCTGATGGAGTGCTATGTAAGAGCACAGAACGTGTAGTAATACAATGGTCACTCTTCAAGTGGCTTAGAATTGATTTCCTGCTCAAGCTGAAAACAAAGAGAAATGGCGTCCAATTTGCAGACCGATTCCACTGCATCTGTCGTATTGGCAGGGAAGCTTTTGCCTTCTTGAACGTGTGTCCAAAATATGGCTCATTCTGCATGAAAAGTGGGTTCGAACCCCATCCTTCATCGCCAGTGAAAAGGACTGGAAGCGGAGGCTCAGCATAGTGAAATCAGCTCAAGGTTTATTGGTTACATCACAAACTGGAATGACAAAGCCGGTTCCAGCCCGGCTTAAATGCGTGTCAAACACCACACCCAGCACACACCCACTCCCCGTGATAGGTCCTATTTACAGTTGCATTCCCGGTAGGTCAGCTCACGGATCCAGGCAAACCCATTGGTGCACCCTGGGATCCGCAGTGGCTATTACCTGTTGGATCTGAGGTCTGGTCTGTGCTAGACCGCATGGCCAGCCCACGTGGCCATGGCTATGTTCGAACCCCGATACATTACATCGTAGAAGGGAATCATTGAAAGATTATAGCCTAAATAGATCTGTAGAAAGAATGAATAAGAATTACAACCAGGGGTCATTTCGTAGAAAAAGAGGTGCAGAAGCTCATTAACATAATTCATTAGCATAACTTATTTGCATATGCCACACCCCCTGACATCACCAGAAGTGTGTCAGAAGGCAACACCCACTGCAACTTACCTGGCTGCTTCTTGCTCCTCGTGGCCCGGGGCTGCTGGGAGCATGGGGTGGGGCTTCTTGCATGTGCCCGCCCCCTGGGCTCTTTACTGCCAGAGCTCCGCTCCTGTGCGCTCCTGCAGGAAATGACCCCTGATTACAACTGATCTCTAGATCTCTAGAGATCAGTTCCCTTGGAGAAAATGGCTACTTTAAAGGGTGAACTCCCTTGCATTATACCCTGCTGGGGTCCCTCCCTTCTCCAAAGCTTGGCCTCCTCAGGCTCCACCCCAAAATCTTCAAGAATTTGCCAACCGGGAGTTGAAAATTCTACTTCCAACAGACCTTATATAAAGAGTGTTCTGATAAAGTGAAGGCAGTGGTTCTTAGTCCATTACCATCCCCTATGTACCAGTGCTCCCCCTAAGCTGTGGAGTCCTGTGAGCAAAAATTCTACTTTGTGAGCTACTGGCATTGAAGTTGTGAGCAAGTGATTTGGCTCCTGCATAAATTAGTTTGCTCTGGAGCCATCCCTTCCTGAGGTAAGGCAAAAATGTGTGAGCCAGAGGCTAAAAAACTGTGAGCTAGCTCACATTAACTCATTGACCAAATATTTCTATGCTACCTTTCCACCAAATCAGTGGTTCAAGTTGGCCTACCCTAACCAGGGCTTCCCCCCCCCCGGGGGGAATGTGCCGGAACGGAGTTCTGGAACCTCTTCATGGAAACAAAATTCTCAATGAAATTCTCCTCCTCCTCCTCCTTTTGACAGCCTGGAAGATCAGGATGGGTCCCGCCCACCGTCGGTGGCATCACTTCTAGCCCGGTTATGTTTGCTTCTAGCCATCCTGTCAGGAAGGGGCCATTGCCGCCCGAGCCTCATGGGGCTGCCCACCACTAGCCACACTTGAACTGCCATGGAGAAAGCAGCAGGCCCATTCTGGGGCTGAGCGGACAACTCAAAGGGAAGGTTCAACCAGGAGAGAAGCCTTGGGAGGATCTGAGGTTGCAAACAGGCTCATAGCATATCACAACATGCACTATTAGGACACTGCAGACAAGTCAATTTTATTTAGGTAGGTATATTTATGGTTAGATGGTTAGACAGTGTCATAGATGCAACAAACATGAAACTGAGCCAACTTCAGAGGACGGCGGAAGACAGGAAGGCCTGGAGGGATCTGGTCCATGGGGTCGCAAAGAGTCGGACTCGACTGTGCGACTGAACAACAACGACAAAAATCTATGGTGTATGCATGTGAAGCACTGATCTCAAGCATCCAGAAAGGGATGTACGATGGGAGTTGCTCTTTGTAGAGTATGGCTCCTCATGCACATCGTGAAGGCGTCATTAGGCTGAGGCATGGGAAAGAACCGACTCACGAATCTTTGTTCATGATGGATTTTGGCTGGTTTGTGGTTCGCGAACTGTAGTTCACAAACTGCAGCCCAGCCACAGACCTCCAGCCTGGCAACGAACCTCCACGAACTTTTAAGGCAGTTCATGGAATTTCTTGGGTTCGTGGCTAAACCCCTGCTTTCTCCTCCCTATGAAAGCGGACAAAACAGCTGACCCTGCTCTGTGTGGCTCAGCTGTTTAAAGAGGCTTTCTTGGGCAGCCAGGCCTGGGGCTCACTGCCCAAGAAAAACAGGTTGTTTACCAGTAACTGGTGATCTTCGAGTGGTCATCTGTGCATTCACACCAATGGGATCTAGTGCACCTGCGCTGGATCTGCCAGATCCAGCGCAGGCGCACTAGATCCCATTGGTGTGAAGCACAGAGACCACGAAGAAGATAAACAGATTGCTTACCAGTAACTGGTGATCTTCGAGTGGCCACGAAGAAGATACCCCCTTTAAACAGCTGAGCCATGCAGAGCAGTTTGTGCCATGTGGCTCAGCTGTTTAAATGGGATTTCTTGGTTTCAACTCTGAGCCATTTAAACTAAACAGCTGAGTGGTGCTCTGCCGCTCAGCTGTTTGGTTTAAATGGCTGGGAGCTATTTAAACCAGTGCTTTCTGCTTCTGGCAAAAATCCGCCAAGAGCAGAAAGCAGTGGTTTAAATGGCTTGGAGCTATTTAAACCCCTGCTTTCTGCACCCCACGAAAAGTGGCGAGGAGTAGAAAGCAGGGGTCACAAACCCATCAGAACCATTCGGTTCATGTACTCACCCCCCAGTTCATATAGGTTCGTGGTTCAGTCACAAACCATAAGCCAAACTGAACCAAAAAAATGCAGACCTAATGCAGACCAAAATAAATCCCTAATGCCAGCCTTCCATTAAATCATTTGGAATCACCTAAGAAATGTGAAATTAAAAGACGCCTGCTCCTTGGGAGGAAAGCGATGGTGAACCTAAACAGCATGATAAAAAGTAGAGACATCACCCTGCCAACAAAAGTCCACATGGTCAAAGCAATGGTATTCCCAGTAGTCATGTATGGCTGCGAGAGTTGGACTATAAGGAAGGCCGAGCGCCGAAGAATAGATTCTTTTGAACTATGGTGCTGGAGAAGACTCTGAGAGTCCCTTGGACTGCAAGAAGATCAAATCAGTCAATCCTCAAAGAAATCAACCCTGACTGTTCCCTGGAAGGCCAGATAATGAAACTGAAGCTCAAATACTTTGGCCACCAAATGAGAAGGGAGCACTCACTGGAGAAGACCCTGATGCTGGGAAAGATTGAAGGTCAAAGAAGACGGGGACGGCAAAGGATGAGATGGTTAGACAGTGTCATAGATGCAACGAACATTAAGCTGAGCCAACTTCAGAGGACGGCAGAAGACCGGAAGGCCTGGCGTGATCTGGTCCATGGGGTCGCGAATAGTCGGACTCGACTGTGCGACTGAACAACAACAACAACAAGAAATGTGAAATTGAAACATTCTGAATTTTAGGTTATTGGTTCAGATATCTTTACAATGGTTTGCCAACCTCCAGGTGGGGCCTGGAGATCTGGAATAACCACTGATCTCCAGACTACAGAGAAGAGTACTGCTGGCGAAAGGGGCTGCGTTGGAGGGTAGACTTGATGGAATCATACCCCGCTGACTTCCTTCCCCTCCCCAAATTCCACCCTTCACAGGCTACGCCCTCAGATCCCCAGGAAATTACCAACCCGGAGCTGGCAACGCTACGAAGTTGGTGTTGGATCCCCAAGCATCGAGAATAAATCCACGTTTTCAAGAAAAGCAAAGTTTATTTCAAAGCGTTGAAGACATACTCAAACACGTTCTTTGTTAGAACTGGGGATACACAGTTAGGGCGAGCATAATAAAGGAAATTCAAACAGATACATATCCAATGAATAATATTCCCGCTGGCGGGCTAATGAAACGGTTGCGCGCCCAGTCCATGGGAACCAGGCAGAACATCAGACAAAACACAGGTGCAGTTCTCATGAGATAGCAATAGGCAAGCATTACAGCATCTTCTCCCCCACACATCCACCAGTAGTTATCTTAGGCATTCCAGCACAGAAGCAGGATAGTATAAACAAGCTGGGTGCAACAGGGTAAGGATATGTACACAGAGGTCACAGAAAACAGAATGGCAGCTTGCTGACATACTGCCCCCCTTAAAATACACTTAAAACACACCTCCCGGGTCGGGCGGGAGATCTCCCGGGCTGGGCGGGAGACCTCCCGGTTTGTCCAGGAACCTCTTGTGGAAACTACGGATCAGGTAAGGGGCCCGAATATCCCCTTCTTCCACCCATTCGCGGTGCTGGGGACTGAAATCAACCCATTCAATAAGGTACCAGAGTTTACCACGTTTCAATTTACAATCAAGGATATCAGCGATCTCAAAATGTTCATCCCCTTCCAAAATGACAGGTGGAGGAGGAGTAACTGCTGGTCTCCAGGGAGACGGGCCAGGATCCTTCTTCAACAGGCTCATGTGAAAAACAGAATGCAGAGCACGTAAATTCTTAGGCAAAACAACATCGACCGCCACATTATTTATGACTTTTTTTTTTATGTAGCCAATCCTCCAAGAGCTTACAGAGCTCTTCTTACAGGGGCTACTGTAAGCTCTTGGAGGATTGGCTACATGAGGGGTGTGTCGCCTAATATGCAAAGGAGTCCCTGCTACCAAAAGAGCCCTTCTGAGGGCCATTCCCCTACTTTGTGACCTTTGACACTAGCTTTACAATATTTGGTCTTTCTGAAGACCCAAGGGCTGGCATGCTCATCAATTAGAGAACAGCTCTACTGAACTTCTGCATCGTTTCTTGCCTGCAGGTCTAGAGCAAAGGTGTGCCTAGTTAAGGGCTCTTTTTGTAGCAGGAACTCCTTTACATGTTAGGCGACACTGTAAAGAAAATGGTTCTTACTTATGGCTTGGTTGTTTAAATCCATAGTTTAGGTTCTATAAATTGTGCCTATTGCTTTAACTTCCTAGGTTATGGTTGTCTGAGTAAGTGTTTTCAGAACCTAGGAATTTACATCTGAGTTAGGGTTTGTAGTAAAAATGCTCTCTTTGGCCTGCAAGTAACTCTTCTGCCTGGATATAGAGATAATACGGCCAGCCTTTAGTGACCTTGCTGAATTGTGTTCAGCTGGAAGTGATAAGCGTGCTTTGGTAACGCATTCCAGCCAATTAATTGGTACCACCTGGCTGGGGGAGTGTGAGTATAGCTCATGCCCTAACAGCTGATGGGATGTAATTGGTATGGCAACCCTTTATGCTGACATCATTGTTCTGAACTATGATTGGATATTGTTTTAAATCCAAGGAGGGGTCAGTTTTCCTTAAGAACAGCTATTTTCTAATCATGGGTAGCTGGTTAGTATGACTGAGCCTACCTCTGGGTCAGTTGTTAGAATCAGCAATCTTGCTCTTGTTACCTGCCAGCTTATGTGGGTGATATCTCTGACTGCTATCCTGAGACTGTCTCTGGGAAGGTAATATGCTGCTTTAGAGTTTAGTAAGGCTGGATAAGCTTAGCTCTGTTATTTTGTAACCCTTCACCGGCCTTATGTTATTTTTATGTGTTATGTGCACCTAATAAACCAAAATATTTTTTAAGTACATCTCTTGATCCAAGTCTCTTGTGTTACCAGGTCTCAAAGGCTGAATCTGGTTGCCTAGTCCTCGCCTAGCTACCATTAAGTCAATTTGTAGTCTGTTGTGAATTGTTGATTAATAGCCCTGCATTCTGCAGGGCTCTGTGTTTTTTTGAGAAGTGCTAGTGCCTTCAGTAGGAGGCTTATTTTTTTTGACCTTGTGAGGTTACCTCCTAGAGAGGGTAATAGGGAGGGTTAACTCCTTTCCCCTCTGAACCCTGGAAAAAATCTGGGAAAAGGTGCAACCAGCCTTTACAGACACACCCCTCATGTAGCCAATCCTCCAAGAGCTTACAGTAGCCCCTGCTTGGAGAGCTCTGTAAACTCTTGGAGGATTGGCTACATGAGGGGTGTGTCGCCTAATATGCAGAGGAGTTCCTGCTACAAAAAGCGCCCTGGCACTGTGTTTTTCAGCAATAGAGACAAGACACCCACACTAACGTTTACAGTCAATTTAGATTTTCCGAGACTTCAACTTCCCACGCCTTTCCTAGCTTCTCATCTTAATTAGACAGACAAAACGATACCACAGATTTCATTAAACAGTGTCATATTTGGTCACACTGTGGATCTTATTTGAAGACCTCAGATGGCCTCCTTCTCTGTCGTATCTGAAGCTGGTTTCAAGGCTTGGAGCGAACTAGGTTAGATCCTACGGTTCTACTAATTAGGTCCCTAATTATGTTTAACTGGGAACAGCCTGTCTACACATTTACAAAGCTCAGAGCTGCTGATGTTTCACTAATTATTGAAAAATGAGAAAGGCATTTCGGCTGTGTACCTTTGGCAGAGCCCAGGGCAACAGCAGAAAGTGGGCTGCGGCTCTTTTTGTAGCAGGTACTCATTTGCATATTAAGCGACACCCCCCCTAATGTAGCCAATCCTCCGAGAGCTTACAGTAGCTCCTGTAAGAAGAGCTCTGTAAGCTCTTGGAGGATTGGCTACATTAGGGGGGGTGGCCTAATAGGCAAAGGAGTTCCGGCTACAAAAAGAGCCCTGTTTGTTTAAAAAAAGCATGAGTTCTGCCTGGACAGATAAGGTCTCCAACCCAGGTAGAAGCACAAATATCTCCTGCTTCTTGCACAGACCTTGGTTTGATCCAGTTCCCAGGGCTTCGCTGTGTGAGGGCTCTTGTCTGATTTTTGTTTATGGGACTGATGGCTGTTTCGGGAGAACAGGAAATCGGGTAGTCAGTCTTTGGCTGTCAATTCCCGGAGCAGTAAGGGGACAGAGACTTCAAAACCTGGCATTATACAGTGTCACTTCTGTTGGAAAATTGGTAAAAATAGATATTCAGAGGTTGCAATGGATCTTTGTTCACTGGAGAGGAGGCATTTTCTTTCTATGTAAATATCTGTATTTCTAAAGGGAAGGGTACACAGGAAAATCTACAAAACAACAAACACTTAAGACTACATGCTTGCAACAACAGACACACAGATAGTAATGGAGATTCTTCCTTTCTTCTTGACCCCTAGAAGGAAATCACGTGAATGCATTAACCAATGATTGTTAGTACATAGGCTTCAGTTTCCCCGGGCTTTCTTTCCATTGGATTTCTGCCAGGTTCCCTTCCAAGCCAGTCTAAACAGTAGCACACGAGATAAGCAGATTAACCCTATAATGACTGAATTTAGACCTTTCAAAACACATATTTCCAACAACTTCCAGTTTCAGACATGGAAGTGATGAGATCTAGTCACAAGCAATGCTCCAGAAATGTTCTTAACCTGTATGGTTTTAAGGGAAATTCCTAGAGCATTGCACCATGCCATGACGTCACTTCCAGATTCTGAACATTTTCCGCTTTTTCGCTCCAGCGCGTGTCACCTACCATGAATTTCATTTGCGCTGTGGTTGCCCACTCATCCCATTTGGAGAGGTTCTCCTGGAGATCTTTACAATCTGCCTTGGTTTTCACCATCCGTAAAAATCTGATGTCCCATAAACGTGGCCACTGCACAGCTCACCTCCAAATCCAAATCATTTATGAATAGCACTGGTCCCACTCCAGATCCTTGTGGGACCCCACTGCCGACTTTCTTCCATTGGCGGAACTCTCCATTTATTCCCACTGCCTGCTTTCTGTCATTTAACCACTTTTAAATCCATAGAAGAATCCAACTAATATTCTGGTGGTGGAAAAGGAAGTATAGGTCCTCTAGGGCCTCGGTCACACGGGGGGGGGGGGAAGGCATGGCCAAAGCGCGGCTTTTTTGAGCCGCACCAAAAGAGACACGCAGCGGTGGGATCAGACAGATCCCCCTAGCCACTGCGCAGTTGCTCCCTGACACAATCAGATGCTGGGGGGGGGCACGAAATGGAGAGTGAGGCAGCTGGCCGCGCATGTCTGCACATGCGCAGTTTGCCCGGGAGCCTCGAAGGCTGTGGGAGACGGGTGCCCTGGCGATCCCATGGCTGCCGTTGCTGCGGAGTTTCAGGTAGGTAGTACTCTTTTCTAGTTTTTTTTTAATGCGCGGTTTCAGTCGGAAAGGACGGATCGGGGACGGGTGCGCTACGCTTTCCAGATGTTGCGGTGTGATCGCATCCATTTGATGTGCCCCCGATCCATCCCTCTTGTGGGGCAAAACCTCCCTTGTGACCGGGGCCTATGACCACCAAAATAGCTATCCTGAAAATGATGGGGACGGCACATATCAAAATGGTGTAGCACAGTCGCTGTAGTCAAGAGAAAGGTTGAGTAAGACTCAGTGGGGGGGAAAATCTGGCTGGATGCAACCCAACGACTGCTGAGTTTACTCAAGGGTCTTGAGTGAGAGCACTTGTCAAAAGCCTATCGGAAGTCCAACCATAGAGTTTCCACCAGTTCACCCTTATCACATGCTTGTTGCATTGGACGGTTTCCCCCCCAAACCAAATTAAATGTGTGCAAGCTCAGGATGTGTTTGTAATATGGAAACACCAGGAGTACAAGGCTATGCATACAAAAGCAATGCAGATACATGCTGTTATTCCCAATGGGGGGGGGGACAACCTAAAATGCAGAGTTCAAATCCAGTGGCACCTTTAAGACCAACAAAGTTTAATTCTGGGTATGTCTGTGACAGCAGCCATGAAATTAAAAGATGCCTGCTCCTTGGAAGGAAAGCGATGGTGAACCTAAACAGCATGATAAAAAGTAGAGACATCACCCTGCCAACTAAAGTCCGCATGGTCAAAGCAATGGTATTCCCAGTAGTCATGTATGGCTGCGAGAGTTGGACTATAAGGAAGGCCGAGCGCCGAAGAATAGATTCTTTTGAACTATGGTGCTGGAGAAGACTCTTGAGAGTCCCTTGGACTGCAAGAAGATCCAATCAGTCAATCCTCAAAGAAATCAACCCTGACTGTTCCCTGGAAGGCCAGATAATGAAACTGAAGCTCAAATACTTTGGCCACCCAATGAGAAGGGAGCACTCACTGGAGAAGACCCTGATGCTGGGAAAGATTGAAGGTCAAAGAAGACGGGGACGGCAAAGGATGAGATGGTTAGACAGTGTCATCGATGCAACGAACATGAAGTTGAGCAAACTTCAGAGGACGGCGGAAGACCGGAAGGCCTGGCGTGATCTGGTCCATGGGGTCGCGAAGAGTCGGACTCGACTGTGCGACTGAACAACAACAACAAATGAGCTTTTATGTGCTTAATTAAATTAAACTTTGTCGGTCTTAAAGATGCCACCGGACTCAAGCTTTGTTCTGTTGCTTCAGACCAACACGACTACCCATCTGAATCAACCTAAAATGCCGATAATCATACCGCTTCACCTCCTCCTATTTATTTTTAAAGCAATGCAACCAACCAGTCTGCTTTCCCTTTTCTGGTTTACGCATCCCTACCAGACCTGATCTTTAGAAATTGCTTTTCCCAATAACCTTTGCCTAACCTCGGTGAAAAGAAAATAGTGCCCTAAACCAAGCTGGTGGTGATTTGCCACCTTGTTTACATGCTAAGTAGGTTCCGCTTTAAAGAAAGGAAAACATTTTTGCAGCTTGGATGGTTTTATGCATTCTGTCTGAAGGCTTTTTTACAGGGTTCAGTTTCTGTCACTTGGTGCCGTTATGCAGGGCCCTTCCTGGGAGAGGTTGATATACTACTGCCATTATTTTAAACCCAGTGGTGTCAAGTTTTATTTGTGTAGATGATAGCACCGGAGACCCAAGTGACTGTCAGTTATTACAAGAACCATCAGGGAAGATAAGCAGTGGGAATGAAATATGCCTGCATTTGGGGCACAAAAGTTATCCCAATTTGTTTTACAATGGGATGACATGGAGTACATTTAATAGCATTTCTGTCTTCAGGAACAGATGACTTTCTTTCCTTTGAGGTTTATTTTTGTTTTGCAGTCTTCAAAACTGAGTCTTCAAAACTGAGATCGTTCTAACTGGCTCCACCCTAGACAATGTCAGACACGGGGGTGGGCTTGTTTTCATTTGAGAATCGGGGAGAAGATAACACATGCTGTCACCACAAGATACGGTAGCCAACTCCAGGTTGGGAAATTTCTGGAGATTTGGGGTAGAGCCTGAAGAGGGCAGCATTTGGGGAGCAGAGGGACCTGAGCGCGGGACAATGTGATAAAGCCCACCAGTGTTCCCTCTAAGCTGGGTTAGTGTGAGCTAGCTCACAGTTTTTTAGCCTCCGGCTCACCCATTTTTGCCTTCGCTCAGGAAGGATGGCTGCAGAGCAAACTAATTTATGTAGTAGCCAAATCGCTTGCTCACAACTTTAATGCTGGTAGCTCACAAAGTAGGATTTTTGCTCACAAGACTCCACAGCTTAGCGGGAGCACTGGAGTCCGCCCTCCAAAGCCACCATTTTCTCCAGGGGAAGGGATCTCTTTTGGCTGGAAATCACTCATCATTCCAGGAGATCTTCGGGCCCTGCATGGAAGCTGATGACCCTTCTGCAAGGACCCCAGTAATCTTCTACCTCATGTGTTGTGAGGCTGCTGTAAGATAGCAACGTTTTGCCAAAATCAGAGGGTTTTTTAAAATTGTAAGACTCACTGGAAAGGACACTAATGCTAGGAAAAGTCGAAGAGGGTTTTTTTTTTTAAAGCTTAAATGTTCTATTGGGAGCGCTATGGCGCTGATTTGACATCCTGCTTCAGCGTCATAGCACGCCCAACAGAACATTAAAAGAAAAAGAGAGAGGAGAGATCACACGCCCGGGGGGGGGATGAAAAACCCGTCACAGCCCACTGTAACAATCCAAATCCGGAAGAAGGGACTGAAGACCTGAGGAAAGCAGTTTTCATCAACAACGCCTCAGGCACCCTTCCCAAACAGGAGACAACCGGCATTGCATGAACAGGTAAATATATCCCGTTAGCAACCGGTTACTAAAATGGGTCTGTCTGAAATGACAGAAAAAAACAGTTGCTGAAACAGAATAGATAGGCTGTCTGAAATCCTTCTGTGTCTTCCCCCCCCCCACCGCCCCCGCCCCTGCCAATTCTAGCTCTATGATGGCTAGCTTGTGCCTGTCTGGTGGTATGAACACCGGAAATCTTTGATGTTTGTCCAGCGTGGTAAGTGATTTTAATTTGGGGACCTTTCACAGTTCTGAGGGCCAGTGCAGTGTAGTGGTTAGAGTTCCAAACTCAAATGGAGAGACCTGGACTCCAGTCCCCCTCAGCCTGGAAGTTTGCTGAGTGACCTTGGGCCAAACAAACTATCTCTGCCTAATTTACATTGCCGGCCTGCAACAGGCATACCATCCCCCTTCCCGGGAGTCATGGACCATGTGTCACTGGCAGGCACTTCTCCCCCCCCCCACACACCACCACACTGCTTAGCTGGCCAGCAGGAGGAAAAAAAGACAGCAAACTGGGGGGGGGGGGGACACACACACACCAACAGCATCCCAACACACTGATGTCACTCCCCAGGCACCCAGAAGTAACATCAGCTTGTTGCCAGGTGAATGCTGAGAACCTTCTGGCACTTGGGCAAAACTCTATGGTTAAAACATAGAGTTTTGTGAAGTGCCAGAAAGTCCCTGGCACCACCTGGCAACATGTTGACATCACTTCCAGGCACATTAGTGTTAGATCGCCGCTAACAAAGACCCGGAGAGTGATTTCAACCAAAGTGATCAGCTTTATTAAAGATACGAACAAGCGCTTGAATTCATTCATAACCAGAACAGATTAACATTGGGAGCTAGGTTCCTTTTAAACGTTCCCGGGCTAAAGTAGCCACACCTATTTACACTTAACAACCAATGAGGTTGTGTAGATAACAATCAATGAAAGTTCTTCCCTCGCAGGGACTTTGCATAGTTCTGATTGGTCGCCGTTACGGAGCGACCAATAGTGAGTCCGTTCTGAGGAGCCTTCGTCCGGCTCGAAACTTAACATAGGGAGTGAATGTGGCGATTCAAGTAAGCTATGTTAATACATTACAATTAGTATATCACTGGCAATGTCATTACATTACTAGCGAGGCCCACCACCACCGGTAAGCCCCCCTGCCAGTTCCCTGACTAGATTAATACTAGAAAATACGTTTTCTGAAAATGTAATAGTGTGTTTCTTAAAAACAAGAAAAATAAATACGTAAGGAGAGCCCCGCTGGATCGGACCAGTGGTCCTTCTAGTCCAGCATCCTGTTTCACAAATTCGTCAACCAGTTACCTTGAAAGGCCAACGAGGAGGGTACAGAGATGAGGGCCTTCCCCTGTTGTTGCCTCCTGCCGTTGGCATTCAGAGGTTTACTGCCTCTGGATGTGGAGGCTCCTCCAGTCATCGTGCCTAGTGGCCACTGATGGACTGTTCCTCCTCCCTGAATCTGTGTCATCCCTTTTGAAAGCTCTCCGTGCCAGTGAATTCCAAAATGGAACAACTCAAAAAGTATTACGTCCTTCTCTCTGTCCTGAATGTCTCGCTCATTGACCCTGCTTAGCCTCCAAGGCCTGACAAAACCAGGCCATACCTTGCTTCCTTCCCTCCATCCGAGACTTAGCAACTAATTTAAAAACTCTTTTTTAATTCTTTTTTTAATTATCATAATATCTTTATTGTTTTATTACATTCAGAACCCGACAAACCCATAAACAACAACAGACCGTTAAAAGGATCCTTCTCCTGTGATAACATATGTTCTAGTCAAGATATTTGCCTGTTATCAAATTATCTATACAACTTAAGTATTTTTATCAAGCCAGATATATAGTTTCTTTTTTAAAAAATATTTATTTATTGTTTTTCAAACATATTAATTCATTTGCATCTATACATTTTAGAGTCTCACATCTACTTTTCTAGCCAATTGTACATTCCCGACCACCTTTTCGCAAATATTTCATCGTCTTTCCCCTGTAATATTAGGCTCACTTTGTCCATTTCTGCAGTTCCCATCAGTCTCACTACTACTTCGTCCCGTTTTGGGTTATTTTCTTGTTTCCAATATTTCGCCCATAATATCCTTACAGTTGTAATTATATACAGTACTAAATATTTTTCATTATAATTTAAATTATCTGGAAAGCCAGATATATCGTTTCGACCAAGTATTTGAGAATACACTGTCATTTGTTCCATGTAGTTTCATAGTTAAGTTATCTAATTCCGCCAAATCTATAATTTTAGCAATACAATCTTGTTTGGAAGGAAGCTCTTCTTTCTTCCAGAATTTTGCCAGAGAGATTCTTGCTGCTGTTAATAGGTGTAACAACAAGCATTTTTCATGTTTCTGCAGATTATCGGCTAAAATACTAAGTAGAAAAATGTGCGGGTCTAAAGGGATCTGTAGCTGGGTTATCTGTGATTTTATCAAGTGAATTTCCCTCCAATATTTTTTAATTTGAGTGCATGTCCACCAAATGTGGTAAAACGAGCCCACACTGGATTTGCACTTCCAACAAACATTAGAAAGAGAGGGATAAATATGGGCCAATCTATCAGGGGTTAGGTACCAACGGTGGCCAGCACTCTGTTCGCAGCCAGTGAATTCCAAAATGGAACAACTCAAAAAGTAATATGTACTTCTGTCTGTTCTGAATGTCTCGCTCATTGACCCTGCTTAGCCTTCAAGGCCTGACAAAACCAGGCCATACCTTGCTGCCTTCCCTCCATCCGAGACCTAACAACTAATTTAAAAATTCTGTAGATCCAAAGACATGTTACATTCTTTCAGTGAGTCCACTGTACACTTTCAGTGAGTACACAGTGAGTAGAGATTCCACTAACGTTCGTAGCAAAACCTGAGGGTTCTTAGTTACAGTAATCCAAGGTATTTTGAGAGAATCCAAAAGAGTGGAAAGGAATGGAAAGGGTTGGCGAGACACAAAATGTTTATTTCCTTTCTGTTGAAATTTGGCAGGACATTTGGTTTTTGTTTGTGTGGTTTCTATTGTGTTTGGTTAGTTCTGGTAAGGTACTGGTAAGGCAGTGAAATGTCTCAGGAAGTGGGCTTCAACTTATCTGTGTAGTGGCTTCCGGTTTGTGGATCAGTGATGGCGGTCGTTCTCCCCAGACCTTGGGGGAAGGACTCGCACACCAGCGGTATGGAGGGGTGCTACCTCAAGGCTCCAGGTCACAGGGCTTCTGAGGGGCAGCCTCTTCAACGGCTAAATGCCGGAGAATTGAGGCTTCCCTCCGCCCTGACGGTCCTGCCACTGTGTGGCCCTTGGGCACAACCTGATTCGACTGGGACAAGCGCTGGAGATCGAGCAGAATATCGATTACTGTGAGTGAGGTCAGAGAAATGACCGACAATGAACGTGAGTTCAAAATAAATGGAATATTTTAAAAGCAAACTACCCCCTGTGGGAAAAGTGGAGCGCAAAGAGGGACGCCTCTTATGCGAACGACAGTTAAGCTCCTTGTTCTCCACATCTCTGTAGCTGCTGGCTCAGCTGCCTTTTAAAAACTTACTCCCTTATATTTTCTTTATAGTTTTGTAGTCTTATTAAATATATATATATCCCTCCAGGGATTTAAAAACAACAACAAACTTATCTGTGTAGTTACTAGATTTGTTCTGAAGTTAATTCGGTGGTTCTTCACTGGGCCAGATATCCGAGGACTTTCAAGGAAAGCTTAAAAAGTTTGGCATAACATCCAAATCACAAGATATCATAGTCCTGTTGTACACTGCATCGGTCAGGCTGCACCTGGAGTATTGTGTGCAGTTCTGGGGGCCTTCCTTCAAAAAGGATGTGGACAGAATGGAGCATGTGCAGAGAAGAGTGACGATAATCATCGGGGGCCTGGAGACCAAGCCCTGTGAGGAAAGGCTAAGGGACTTGGGAATGTTCAGTCTGGAGAAAAGGAGGTTGAAGGGGGACATGATTGCTCTCTTGAAGTATTTGAAGGGCTGTCCCTTAGAGGAGGGCAGGGAGCTGTTCCTGTTGTCAGAAGAGGAGAGGACTCGCAATCATGGGTAGAAATTAAGGGCGGAAAGGTACTGGATGGATATTAGGAAAAACGTTTTGACAGAGTTGTACAATAGTGGACGGGGGGGGGGTTAGGCCCCCCCCCCCCCGTGGCAGTCTTTAGGCAGTGGCTGGATAAGCACTTGACAGGGATGCTCTGGTCTGGTCCTGTATTGAGGAGGGGTTTGGACTAGATGGCCCATATGACCCCTTCCAGCTCTGTGATTTTATGATTCTACAATGAGTTATATTTCCCAGGGAGGTTTCAAAAATGACTATGTATGGGAAAGTCTCCCATTTTTCCCTGGAAGAAACAAACTCTTAAAGGTTCAATATTAGCCTAGAGTTGCCATTCGTGACAAATCTTGGTGAACGTACCAAAAAGGGTGATGGTGTGGGCATAAGTGGGCATGTGAGAAGGATGAAAGCAGAGACAGGGCACAGGGAAAAGGTGATGAAGCATTTTTTAATGTAAGCAGGGACAGAAAGGGCAAAAAACCCTGAACCTTAACACTAAAATTGAGAACCTAACAAAGGTTAGTAAAAGGCGAAAAAGAGGGCCAATATTAAAAACTAAATGTAAAAGATATATAGAAAAAGCTACATGTATTTATTAAGTACAAATTTAAAACATATATGCGGGACCTGGTACAGCTCCGCGGGGCCTGCAAGACGGAGCTCTTCCGGCAGGCTTTTGAGTAGGAGCCGCCGCCGCCACTACCACCACCGTGTGACTGCAGAGCAGTTCCGCCGCGTTGGGCTGACTGGCCAGCTGAAATATCATGGCCCATGGCATCCCCCCCCTTTTTTGACCCCATTGGGATTTGCAATAGGGAGTAAGTATTGTAGTCATTATCTATCCTGTGAGATGTGCATTTTTGCCTAAACTGTTTTAACTGTTGACTTTTACTGCACTTGTGCCTTAATTGTTTTAACTTGTTGTATTTTTATCGCCCTTTTGTGCCTGTGTAAGCCGCCCTGAGCCCGCATGCGGGGAGGGCGGGGTATAAATGAAATAAAATAAATAAATAAATATATAAATAAATATATAAGGGCCCATTCACATCAAATAGATATATATATAGCATAGCAATACACACAGGCTTTAAAAACCTGACCTGACGCGTTTCAGCCTGCATAGGCCTTCCTCAGAGGTCAAACAATTGAGTGGCAAGATGGCTATAAAAATATAATACACTCATGTAGACACAATCAGAATGGATACAAAATATAAATTCAATATGGACCAGAAAAAAAGTTTTTCCTGAATAAAACCACCAGGCACACAATAAATATGCAAACGAGATCTTTAAAAGTGCAATCACTTGCCCAGTGATTTTTACTTCAAGAACACTGTAGCAACACAATCAAAGTAGGCAATTCTTGGACCAAAAGTCTATACTTTAGAACCACTTTTTAAAGCCCATGTGTATTGCTATGTTTTATATATTGCTATGTTTTATATTTGATATGAATGGGCTCTTATATATGTTTTAAATTTGTACTTAATAAATACATGTAGCTTTTTCTATATATCTTTTACATTTAGTTTTTAATATTGGCCCTCTTTTTCACATTTTACTAACCTTTGTTAGGTTTTGCATTTTTTAATTTAAACCTTGAGGAAAATTGATTTCTATTTTGCATGCAAAATCACAGTGTGCTATCCCAGAATGATATAGCTTGGAAAGGGTTGGGTAGACACAAAATGTTTATTTCCTTTCTGTTGGCTTTTGGCAGAACATTTGGTTTTCGTTCGTGTGCTTCTATTGCGTTTGGTTGGTTCCTTAATGGATGTGTGGGTGCCCATGCGTTAATGACAATTTTGAGCTTCCTGGCTACTCTTGAATGTGCAGAGTACTCGCCTACCAACCAGTACACTCTTGGCTTCAGTTCTTATTGTTTTTATGATCTCACTTTTACTAATACTTTTCTCGGCCATCTCCATCAGAGGAGGACAAGTGGGGACCCGCGAAAGACTTGCGAGGAGGGTGCATCCCACTCCCCACCTTTGCTCCCTTTCTTCCCCCCCTTCTCAAATAATATTGCATTCCCTCTTTCTCCCTCTCCCCTTCCCTGACAATCTTACCCCCCTCTCTTTCTCTGTCAGTCTCCCTCCTATATTTCTCCCCCTCTTCTTCTCTGACAATTTGCCCCTCTCCTCCCTACCCTTCTCTATCAATATTCCCCCACATCTCTCTTTCTCCTGGTTTGGTGTAGTGCTTAGGAGCATGGACTGTAATCTGGTAGAACTGGGTTGGGTGTAGTGGTTAGAGAGCCAGTTTGGTGCAGTGGTTAGGAGAGTGGACTCTAAGCTGGGAGAACCGGGTTTGATTCCCCACTCTTCACCATGCGGCTGCTGGTGTGACCTTGGGTCAGTCAAAAGTTCTCTCAGAGCTGTTCTCTCGCGAGCAGTCCTCGAGAGAGCTCTCTCAGCCCCACCTGCCTCACAGGGTGTCTCCTGTGGGGAGGGGAAGGGAAAGGAGTTTGTAAGCCGCTCTGAGACTCCCTTGGGTAGTGAAGGGCAGGGTATAAATCCAATCTCCTCCTCCTCCTCCTCCTCCTCCTCCTCCTCCTCCTCCTCTTCCTCATCCTCCTCCTCCTCCTCCTCCTCCTCCTCCTCCTCTTCTTCCTTGACCTCTTCAGCTGCAGGCTGACTGACTAGAAAGGGGGAGGCATTTTAAAAGGATAGCTGAGCCGGTGACTACAGAGGGGTGCAAGAGAGAGAGAGAGAGAGGAAGCTCACTCTACTCCCCATCTCTCTAGCTGCTGGCTGAGCTTCCCTTTAAAAACTTTCTCCTGGCTTCTAATCAGTCAGACTGCGGGGAGAAGCAGCTTGGGAGATGGGAGGAGAGGAAGCAAAGTATCCTCCATCCTCCTCACCCCCACCCCCGGTGCTGGCTCTTCGTGAAGTCTGACAGATTACGAGCTGGGAGTAAGTTTTTAAAAGGCAGCTGAGCCAGCAGCTACAGAGATGTGGAGAATAAGTACCCTCCTCTCTCACTCCTCTGTAGTCACTGCTCACCGCTTCTTCCTCTCCTCCCCCTCCTTGCACAACAGCAGCAGTAGCAAGGCCCTCTGGAGCCGCCATGTTTATGGCAGGGCCCCAGCAGCCAGCAGGGCCCTCTAGAGCCGCCTCGTTGGTGGCAGGGCCCCGGCAGCAGAGCCCTCTTCAAGAAAGTATTTTTCTGTGTGCACAGAGAACATTTTTGTATGGGGGGACTTAAACCACCCCCCAATGCATTTTTATGGTTTTCGATTCTTCTGCAAACCCGGGGATCCCCCCCGAGTTTGGAGGAAAATCTCCTTTCTCTCAGTGTGGGCCCGATCTGAAGATTTAGGTATCCGCAGATCTGCCCACACTTGCGAAACAGATATATAGAGGCTTGGCTTGGAACCACCTACCATTTTAACAAGCCTCCCCGACATGTTGCGATTGGGCCTCACGTCAGCCATTTTGTCATGGGTGGCCATTTTGTTGTGGCATCCACTACCTGTTCTCAAAAACCCCAAATGCCCACAAGCTCATGGGACACTTGCGCTACAGGAGCAGAGAGGCAAGTGAGCAAGACCAAGGAGCTATTCAGCACAAAAAGAAGTAAGGCTATGGAAAGAACTTCATTAGGGACCGTACATGAGAGGGTCACAAAGTAATTGGGACTCCAGAGCTAAGCAGTTGAGATATTGTTAGGGTTGCCAGACCCCCTGGTCCCAGTGGGGGTTTTCCTGCAAATTCATGGCTTGGAGTGCAGGTGTGTGCCCCCCCCCCCCCGCAAAAGCATTTAAAAGTACCCTTTAAGTCAGGGGTGTCAAACTCATTTGTTATGTGGGCTGGATCTGACATAAATGAGACCTTGTTGGGCTGGGCCACGTGTGTCATAAAATGTTATGCCAGGTAGCAGAGGTATAAACTTTTTAAAGGACACAAACACAAAAGTGGGTTGTTGTTTTTTAACTTAAAATAAAAACGTGCTTAAAACATTAGCACTCTTGCAATATTTTGTTTATTTAACAGTGTCTGACAACTGGCATCTCTTGCTCTGAATCATCACATCAAAATGTCTGTGCTGTTGCAATCCTGAGTATGCTGTTCAGGTGTGTATCTGTAAGCAAACCTACGATGACGCAGCAACAGCAGCAGAACTGGAAGAAGAAGCAGAAGACAGCCAGTTCCACGGCGGGCCTGATAGAAGCCCTCCAGGGGCCTGATCTGGCCCCCGGGCCGCATCTTTGACACCCCTGCTTTAAATGCTTTTGGCAGGAAGCAGGGGGTGCCGGTCCCCAATGTGATGATGCCACTTCTGTGTGATGTCATCACATTGGGAGCGTTCCTGCCCCCTCCAGTAACATCCCCAAAGTCCCCCATTGGGGACTTTGAAGGATCTGGCAACCCTAGATATTGTATCACAAGGTTCCAGGCAGTAAAGGTAAAGGTAAAGGTTCCCTTGCTCGAAAGCCAGTCGAATCCGACTCTAGGGTTGCGGTGCTCATCTCCGTTTCAAAGCCGAAGAGCCAGCGCTGTCCGAAGACGTTTCCGTGGTCATGTGGCCGGCATGACTAAACACCAAGGTGCACGGAACACTGTTACCTTCCCACCGAAGTGGTACCTATTTATCTACTTACAATTTCTTGCTTTCGAACTGCTAGGTTGGCAGGAGCTGGAACTAGAGATGGGAGCTCACTCCGTCATGCGGCAACCCGGGTCTCGAACTGCTGAACTACTGACCTTCCACAGCCTGCAGTTCAGCGGCTTAACCACTTGAGCCACCGCAGCTCCTTCCAGGCAGTACCTGAGGGGTTTTATGGCAATCCTGGCAGCTCTACCCTTCCTGGAACATCATTGGAGTCTCTGATCCTGGAAGCTCTTTTGTTATCAAGTTGTCATGGGCTAGGCTTGGGCTGAGAGGCAGAAGTCAAGTCCAGTCCAAGGTCGTTGCCAGGAGAATCAGAGCGAGAGCCAAATCGTGAGTCCGAAAGAGGGGTTGTCTGAAGCAGGGGCCAGGGAGTCAGGAATCCAAGCCAGAGTGGGGGTCCAGGGATAGGAGCTGAAGCTGGATGTGAGGCATGCACGGAGGTAACTCGTTGCTTCCGTGAGAGCCCAATCCTGAATGGGAGTTATATAGGCCTCTGGCTGGGCTTCCCATGGTGGTGGCAGCGCTCCTGCTGGTACTCAGATCAGCGCTCACTTTCCCTGACAGTGTGCATCTCGACGGCGGGTGGCTAAGTCTCTGTGGAGCCGCTCCCTTAGCTGAACCACCCACAGAGGTGAGTCAGGCGGGCTCCCCGGTTGCACCTGTGCCTCCTCGGCTGCTGCAGGACCAGGTGTGGGGTTTACAGGCTCAGGCGCTGGCATGCTATTGACTTGTGAGGAGTCAGAGGGGCCGACTTCTGGTTCTGGTAATGTGGGCACCTCTGGCTGCAATGCCAACTCAGGTGGGGATTCAGTGCCATCGTTGTCGCTCATGACACAGGTCTTTTTCCAGAGCACAGCTACAGGAAGAGAGACATTGTCCTATCAAGTGAGTGCTTGGTACATTCTGGTAATTGTCCCTGAGATTTGGGGGATGGTTGCCGGGGTTCAGATAGCAAGGAAGAAACCCAGGCATGGGTCAAGGGCTGTATCGTGTGATCCCTGGGTTTGGCAAGGTCTAAGAACAAATTTTCTTCCCTGGATGTAATTTTGGAGTTCACATTAGGTGGTGTCATGTCTGCTGGGACCAGAATGTGGGATATGCATCAGGTTCTCCTTCCTCTTTTGAAGAGGCTTCCTCATGTTCAGTGAGCTGACAAGTCCTGACAATATGCCCTAGATTCACATGGACCATCGGTGATGTCCAGCAGGCCCAGAATCCACTGTGTGTGCTTTAAAACATTCCCAGAATCCTCTGCGACACACAGAGATTCCAGAGTTGGAGTATAGGAAATCCATGAGATGTAATAACATGAAAAGGATTCCCTGAAGATAGACAATATGAAGAAGAAGGAAAACAGATTACTTAGCCACTACACGTCTGAGACATCTGGATGAATGCCATATGATTGCCGGTTGATACATACAGAAAGGGTCTATGAGCCCCCAGGGTCAGTAAATGCTCTGTCTCGGTATGTGGAGATATAGCCATCCCATATGCTTTGGCCCAATTCATATTTAAGTGTGGTGAGCTGAGATCTGGTATGAGTACAGACAGCAGAACACAGTCCGAAGGAATAATTTAAGACGTTTCAGATGCTAATGTGGTTTATAATAAATTACCCCCTCTCCTGTACTAGGAGCGGGGTAATTTTTGCTTTGCCGTCTGTGACTAAAAAGGCAAAGCAGCTAAATAAATCCCACTTGCCGCTTCTTTCTTTTAACGGATGTTTCCTGGCGCGAAACTATTGCATGTCAGTGAAACATTCCAAGGAGCGATACAGGGCTTTGTAGTCCCACGTGAGCTGTTTCCAGGACCTTGGCATCTGTTAAGGACTCACCTCTTGGCTTTTTGAAGGCGAAAACTCAGTGCAATGTAACTGAAGGAAAACAGCCCCCTTTCTAGACTTCAGCAAAACCATAAGATTCCATTTCATAAAGTTTTGGTGAAGCATAGAATGGTTAGAGTTGCCATTCCCCCGGTGTGGCCAGGGGATCCCCCGATTTTGGGGGGCCCAATCCGCCATGGCCCAGTTGGCTGGCGGTGGAAACCCCACTCCCCCTCCTGGCCCAAAACCCCATAGAATTTTGCCCAAAACCTAGAGCGTCACCCCCAGCGTCGGAAACACAAAGGGTGATTTCCCACAAGCGCTGCTCCACGCTCACTCTTCTCTTTGGCTCGACGGTATGTGTCAATTTCACACAAGCTGCTGTGCGGCCGCATTTTGCCCCGCAGCTTCGTGCGATTTCCCCCGCGTCTACTCAATCCTGTTTTTTGAGGATTGAGTACACGTGGGGAAAATCGCACAAAGCTGCGGGGCAAAATGTGGCCGCGCAGCAGCTTGTGTGAAATTGACACGTACCGTTGAAGCAAAAGGGAGGAGTGAGCGCAGAGCAGCGCTTGTGGGAAATCACCCAAACAAATACACACACACAAACTTTATTGGCATGAAAGCACAAAACAGCATGGAAATACAGGAAAATACTAAGCTGCATCAGTCACTTCCACTTGGCTAGCGTCGGAAACACAATGAAGACCTCGAGGAAGGATTGGGAGTCCCCTCCACCAAGAGCCAGGTGAGACCTGGCAACTCTAGGAATATCCATTTTGCTTCATCCAGACTGCCGACAGGATTCTTGCATCAGTGCTGCCAGCATGTGCTCATATTCGATTGGCAATGTGTTATGGCGTCACCCCGTTCATTATGTGACCCTCGATTGTTTAGAACAGTGTTCCCCAACCTGTGGGTCAGGACCCAAAAGTGGGTTGCAAAGCCTCTGCATGTGGGTCGGGGGCCAGCCCTCCCTAATTACCCCCCCGGCCCTTCCCCTCGCTCTCTTTTGGATCTTGGCAACCAAGATCTGATCCTGAAATTTATTTTACATTTTTTTCTTCACTGCATCTACATGTTGATCAAGTGAAATGTGTCTCAGCAGTCACTAGAGTGAGTGAGAATTTCAGGAGGGAACAGAGAGAGTATCGGAGAAGGAGAGGGTGGTCAAAGGCAGGCATGTCACCGCCACATGAGAGACTGTGTGTGTCGGAATGCCCCTTGTTTCGGGTTCATAGTGGGGGAAGCTGCACCCTTTGTGTGACGTTTGTTGGTTTCTCCAAAACATCTGGTTAGCCCCTGTAGATAGTGGGACGCTGAACTCGATGGGTGGCAAGGTCACAGTTTGCCTAGGGCACCAAAAAAACATCCGGGTCACCAGGGGTCATTTCGTAGAAAAAGAGGGGCAGGATCTCATTAGCATAACTCGTTAGCATAACTCATTTGCATATGTCACACCCCCTGACATCATCGGAAGTGTGTCAGAAGGCAACACCCACCGCTCAGGCTCCACTGGACTGTTTTGGGTTGCTAGCTATTTGGGGGGGGGGAATGTGCAGATCTGCCCATGACACAACTCTTAGCTCCAGCTACATCACAGGACTTTTTCGTGAGCATAAAATGGAGGCGTGAGCGACATAAGCTGCTTTGAATGGTCATCGGGGGGAAAGTTTGGGTACAAATGAAGTAAAGAAATAGATAAATAAGTAACTGGCAACCAAGCATTTGTGGGATCATTCTGGGAAAGAGAAAACAAAAGCCCTAATCATGAGAAAAAAGAAGACGCTGAAACAGTAGAAGATAGCGGAAACAAAGGGCATCAAATGGGATAGGAAAAAGTGAAGAACCTGTTAACGCACTAGAGCAAATCAAGGTGGGTAGCCGTGTTGGTCTGAAGCAATAGAACAAAGTCAGAGTCCAGTGGCACTTTTAAGACCAACAAAGTTTTATTCAAGGGCTGAGCTTTCGTGTGCAAGGCACACTTCGTCAGACGATGAAATGGAATTACATATCATAGTTGTATATACATGAGTGGTTTGTTAAATTAGCATGCAAAACATCAATCTCCAGTTCTAACATATTTATTACCTATGTTATTTTCCCCCAGTTGAACCAAAACAGATGATAACCAGGAACTAATGTTGTCATTCTTCTGATCTGTTAAAAAAAATGTGTCTCCACTATTTTGCATGCGTATTGAAGAGATATTTCGACTGAAAGCTGTGGTTCCAATGCAAAAGAGAGGGGGGGGGGGAGAGAGAATTCACAGCAGTCCTGCTAAGCCTAGTCAAGAGAAAGGGTTTCAGATCTCTCTTCTCTCTGTGCTCCATAAGTCGATTGATATCCAATAGACATATGTACCTTTCATTTTTTTTCCTCGAAGCACCAGGATAATACTACATATCTGCGCAAGACGATTGTAACACAGTGGCCTTTGGCCTTGGAGTATGATCGACAGATGGTAAAGATTGTGGGAAACTTTCCACAATAACTGTTCGTTGAATGGGCCAGGCTACACCCTCAGAATCTCCAAAATTTTGATGTTACATATTGATGTTACATTGGCCCTGATAAGGTGTTTTTTTTTTTTAGGACCTGAACTGGAAGGTACCTATTGGTACTATTACTTTCTCCAATATATGCAATTGCTTCTGACACAAGGCCAGATTCATTTGTAGCCCCACAAACACATTTGTGTGTGTCATTCAGTTCCAGATTGGAACATTCCATTTTTGGTCCTATATCAGTTGTTTACTGCCTTACAAGTGTAACAGGGACTTTGTTCCCCCCCCCCCCCCCCAAGTCCTATTTGATCTCTGAAGAAGGCTCTTGTGGGCCAAAACGCATCAGGTCATATATGGTTCTTAGTCACCCTTTTGTTTACATCCTTTCCAGCAATAGGGGGAGTGATCTGCCAGTATCATAGAAAGTTTGTGTGGGGTTGTGTACCATCTGGATAGTATTTTTAAATTTTGTAATGTTATAGATATGGTCCTGTTATAGAAGCAGCTCGAGTTCCACAACCTTTCCCAATCTTCTGTGGTAAGAATAGATATGCAATCCTTCTGCCATCTATCCTGATATGATAGTGGTTTCTTGCTAGAATTCTGAAGAAGAATAGAGTATAATTTCGAGATGAGACCCTTATTCCTATTTTCGAACCCTATTATCACTCTTTCTAGGTCCATAAGAGGTGTGGAGAGCACTTTTGTCACTTCCAAGGATGAGAGGAGATGGGACAACTGTAAATAAAAAAACCAGGGTATGGGCTTTCCTAGCTTTTGTTCCAACTCCAATTTAGTTCTGATGCCTTTTTTGGTGGCTATGTCTTGAATTCGAAAAAGATTTTTTCCCCTCCAGATCGTGTTATGTTCTAAATTCATTCCGGGTGCAAACCACATTTGATTTAGGAATGAGGATAGACGAGAAATTTTAGGTAGTAAAGGTTTAGATAGTATTTTCCAGCTTTTTATTGAGGTATGAACTAGATCAATGAGGTCCAGAGGTGGTCCCCGTGGATTTGCTTTCGACCATACTATGTCTACTAGATGATGAGGGTATATTAAATCGTTGCAGATATCTATCCATATAGGGTGTGTAGATGGACGGAGGATTTTACATGAGATGGACATCATGATTGCTTTGTAATACAGTAGTAAATCTGGGAGGTCAAAACCTCCTTTTAGCTTGGATTTGCGGAGAGTGGAAAACCCTATTCTGGGCTTCTTGTCATTCCATAGAAATTTAGTCAGCGTAGCAATGTGCAAAAGTGAAACAATTCTGGATAGATATTTTAAATATAATCCACACAATTACATCTGTTCGGATCCCCTTCTCACCAGAAATCATATTTTTAAACATCTGGCCAGATGAACTAAGATCTAGACCACACAAAGCCACGATTGAGATCATGTTGGATGCTGCTAAAACAACTATAGCATCATTCTGGAAAGATCACAGAGCTCCAAATTTGGAAACATGGTATAAAAAGCTTTGGAACCACTACCCGATGGACGCTGTAACAAGCAAATTGAATTCATTAACACAATTCCCAACGAAAGATACATTTACAGACAGATGGTACCCTGTAATGGACTACCTGTCTGGCCAACAATTTCTCTCCCCCGAGTGGTCCCTTCACTCATTCTTTAGAGACTATAGGGTGATGACAATATACACCAAACAAAACTAAGCAAACACTCTTATGCAATATACTAACAGAATTACAAGTTTAAGTAATCGTATTGGGTACAATATTCAATAAACCTCTCAACCAATCACAAATTCTGTAATTGTTAAACACTATGTTACGGTTTGATTATCTTGTATCTACTGTTGAAAAATTTATGTTTTCATTTTATTATGATTGTAACCGACTCTCTACTGTTATAAATAAAAAATTCAATTTTTTATATATATATATATGGTTCTTTTTTGTGCATTTGTCACTTGAGTTATTTTATGAGGCTTTACTTGGGCCCCTACAAGGTTTTTATGTTTTTGAAATACACACGTGTACTTTTGTCTATACCTGATGTTTTTAACTTCTGGCCCTTTACTAGTTTTCTAAACTGCCTTTGGAGGTTTTTGCTTGGTTGGTTTAGTTTTTCTTCCCCTCTCTTTGTGGGCACATCCCCAGAATACCACATTCCCTTGGTGACCTCCTCTACCCTACATTTTAGCTATCTTTTGCCACTAGTTATTTCTTGATTGGAGCTGCGGTGGCTCAAGTGGTTAAGAGCTGAACTGCAGGCTGTGGAAGGCCAGTAGTTCAGCAGTTCGAGACCTGAGTGTGCCGCATGATGGAGTGAGCTCTCGTCTCTAGTTCCAACTCCTGCCAACCTAGCAGTTCGAAAGCAAGAAATTGCAAGCAGATAAATAGGTACCACTTCAGTGGGAAGGGAACAACGTTCCATGCACCTTGGTGTTTAGTCATGCCGGCCACATGACCATGGAAACGTCTTTGGACAGCGCTGGCTCTTCGGCTTGGAAACGGAGATGAGCACCGCAACCCTAGAGTCAGACTCGACTGGCTTTCGAGCAAGGGAACCTTTACCTTTACCTTTTTATTTCTTGATTGTCTAAGAAAGAAATGGACAAAAAGGAATGTTGATTATACCAGGTGCTCACTGTAAAGCACACACAGTAATAGAAGCTGTTTGATTTCATTTTCCCATGTTGATCTCCCCGTAAGTACCAGTAACACCCTTTCCTGTATGACCCAGGCTAGCCCAAACGTGTCAGATCTCAGAAGCTAAGCCGGGTCGGCCCTGGTTAGTATTTGGATGGGCAATCACCAAGGAAGTCCAGGGTCACTCCGCAGAGGCAGGCAATGACAAACCACCTCTGCTTGTCTCTTGTCTTGAAAATGCCATGGAGTTGCCATAAGTCGGCTGTGACTTGACAGCTCTCTCCCACCACCAATAAGCCGCTGACTTGTTCTTGCATGGAAAACAACAGCTGCGTTCCGTTATCACAACAAGCAGAAGTGTCTCTGTGACGGGCATGACCACAACTTCTTGCCATACTTATCTCACTCACTCCTCCCTTCACGGCAAACAGACGAGCATTTGCCCAGGTGTCTAGAATTCAGATATCACAGTGAACTGGACTTATCCTAGGTGATGCAAGCATCACGGGGACATTTCCCTTTCCATGTGACATATCAGTTTATTTAAAACAGTTACTGTGTGCCTTGGTCACCGCAGAAATGCAACTTAACAATGCTGTCATGGTTTCTCACAATCCTTTTGGACCATGGTATTCTGATCACCTGCATTATACTCAGGGGTCATTTTGTAGAAAAAGAGGTGCAGGAGCTCATTAGCATAACTCATTAGCATAACTTGTTTGCATATGCCACGCCCCCTGACGTCACCAGAAGTGTGTTGAAGGCAACCCCCACCGCTCAGGCTCCACTGGACTGTTTTGGATTGCTAGCTATTGGAGGGGTGGAACGTCTAGATCTGTCCTCGCAGAGGAGGGAGAGCTTGCACCTGAATAAAACCTGGTCTTAAAGGTGCCACTGGACTGTTTTGGACCGGGGGGTGGGGCGGGGCGGGGTTCTGCAACTTACCTGGCTGCTTCTTGCTCTGACTGAGGGCTGCTGGGAGCAGGGGGTGGGGCTTGTTGCATGTGCCCACCCCCTGGGCTCTTTACTGCCGGAGCTCCACTCCTGTGTGCTCCTGCAGGAAATGACCCCTGATTATACTCCTGGGAAAGGAAGCATTCAGGACTCTCCGGCCATAGAGTTCTGATTCCCAGCTGTTGAAAAGAACACGGGCTATCTAGTCATCTCTATCTATGGTTTTCCTTTCAAAGTACTGACGTCTACAACTTCCTTTAGGGGGGCCTGCAATGGCTTATGGGAGCTCTAGCGATTTTTTAAAAAAATCCTTCAGACCATGGAATGCAGGTAAACTTTTGCAGCCACCAACACCGCCAGCAATTACACGTGCCAGATGTCTTCTCACAATCAAGAACAGGGCCGGCTCGCTCACTAGGCAAACTAGGCGTTTGCCTAGAGCTCGCCGGCCCTTAGGGGCGCCAAACTGCACTTGCCCCTTTGTCAAAAGCCCCCCCTCGCCAAAAGCCCTGCATTTCCGCGGCCTGGTCCGCTGCCTCTTTGGCTGGCTAACTTCTCCCTGCCTGCCCCCTTGGCTTCCCAGCGGAGTGCTTCTCCTCCTCCTCTTCCTCACGACTGGGGACTGGCAGCAGAAGGGCCGGGGGAGCGACGGCTTGTGAGTGCCCCACTGGTCAGCCTCTTCTCCATGTGCCCTGGTGGGCGCGGGGGGGGGGAGGGGCGCCAGAAGGGATCCTCGCCTAGGGTGCAAAATAAGCTGGGGCCAGCCCTGATCAGGAAAGTGACAAATGGCCTAGTTTACCCTAAAAGAGCTGGGTTCAAGGCTTCCCGAATCAGGAAATTCGACCACATTCCACCCTCAATGAGAGGAGGCCGGAGAGTGGTGAGTGGGTGAGCATGGCAACCCAGTATGGACGGAGGTTTGTTGTTCCTCCCACAGCTCAAGAACTCCGTATCCAAGCAACTGTATGAAAAGTTTTGGGTCCGCCATCATAGTCAATGGAAATTTCACATTCAGTTTGTACCAGCAAACAGGGTCGTGTGGTATAATCGAAAGCTGACAGATAGGACTCAGGAGCCCAAGAGGGTCAGAGAGACGAGCTTATGCAATATTCATGCCGTGATAAGTACAGCTGCCTACTGCAGCCCTGTGGCGAATGCTCACCGTTTTGCACCATCAGCTCCTTTTCTGCGCCTTACGCTCTCTCCTCCTGGTCGACCCACCTAAGAAATGGGTCAAGAGCATATTAAAAATACAACCCCAAGCGCAGCACAATAACGTATGAATTAGTAATAGGCGCCTCCAAATAAAATGGACTTTTGTTGAAATCCGCAGAAGCGGTTGCTGAATTGTGCCAGGTTAATTCCACAGTCACCTAAGTGACATTGATGCTCCTTCCTCAAGGCTGTGTCCCATGTAACTTTGGCAATATATGGAAAGTTCCCATGCCAGGCCTAAGCAGGGATAACGGCACTGATGGAAGAATATCCCGTTGGATACACACACAAATACCTGATACAATTGCTATACTTCATAAGTTACCAAAGTGATGGTGGGAAGCAGGCCCATAGCTACACTGGGGTTTTGGGGGGCTCCGCCCCCTTTCTTAAAGGCACAGCACCACAAGAATTTCTCCTGGAAATTCTTTTTTCAATCATTTTTAGACATGTTTTTAAAGGCATGCACTCTTTTAAGCAGGGTGGGTTGCTGTAGTTGACTAATTCCCGCACTGAGCAAGGGGGTTGGAGTAGGTGACCTCTACGATCCCTTCTAACTCTGTGTCAAGAAACGGGTCTCCTTTAAGAGAGTTTTTTCTGCCTAAGTGTTAGCATTCTTGACCGTAGAATTCATCACCCCCACCTGCCAGCTTGTTAACAGAATTGTTGCTTTGGCTGGCAGAAGTGATTAACTTGCAGCATCTGAGAACTGTCATCTAAAGTGGTTGACAGTTTGCAATTTAGGCTGCGGTCACACACAGTAAATAATTAACTTTCAGTCCACTTTCCAACTGGGTTTTACTACGTGAACTGGCAAAATCCAGTTGGAAAGTGCATTGAAAGTGGATTCAAAGTGGATGATTTAGTGTGTGTGACTGCAACCTAAGAGATCTATCCTGGTGACAGCTTTCTATGGGCTGAATGGCTTTTCTTTCTGCACTTTCAGCCCCACCAGAGAAAAATTGGCCCCACCAGCCACAAAATCCCGGCTGCGGGCCTGGTGGGAAGGAGTACCCATGCCATCAAGTGATGCATGAATTGGTCCTTATGCTTGGGTCAGCCTCTTCCCTGGCCAGTTTGCATGCTGGTGATGTCAGTGTGTGTGTTTCCCCTCACCTAAATAATGTGTGGCCATGGTGTTACGGGCTCTTACAGGCCACCACCTTGAGGACACCACTCTGGGTTTCTCTTATGAGGGACACTGCTCGCTTCGGGTAGTAGCGGGGACCACTTACCCACTGGCTCCGTTCTTCGTTATAAAACTCTCCTGGCTCACTCCAGGGCTTTTAAAACCGGCGGAAATTAGTGACCGGACTCCGTTGTTTAACAGAAATAAAACGGCTTTACTGTGACACCTTGCATTTTCCTCCAGCACAACCTTAATCAGATACACGTTCTATACGTTCCAACAATTAAACCGCCCTCTGGGATTTCCCCCAAAATGTGTCAGTTCTCTATGGCTGTTAACCTCCAACCGCTCTCTCCACCTCCTCCCTCACTCTCCGTCCCGTTTTCTGTCCATCAACCTCCTGAACATTCCATTTCTCCACACTGCCCTATGCCTGCACAACGCCCTTCTCCAGGGGTTCCCTTTTTGGAATCCGTCACACATGGGTATGACATGTAGAAGCCCATGTACTCAGTGGTCCAGTTTGCGTACTTTTTGCTCTTCTGTGGCCTTTCATCTGTTGCTATTCGGCCACAAATGGAAGCCATCACTTGAAACTGTGGTGTCAGGCTCGCAGCAGAACCACTCTTGACACAGTCTTTCTTTTGAAAGTTTATTAAGAAGATTTGGTTAACTGTAGAGACAAACGTCTTTGTCAGGACTGGCGATGCCAGAACAAGGAATTGATAGCAAAGATGAGGTCTCACACTCCACACATACGTCACATGCACCAGCGTTACTGCAGGTCATAGTTATATGACCCATCTAGCTATGTCCAAAGTCTCATCTCCCCCAAGGTCAACTCCCATGTGAAAGCATGAGAACTTCCCGGGGGCTGCGTGAGGAAGAGTTACCATCGGAGCATCCTTACACCTAAAAACAACCACACTCGCACTCACTCCCCATCCCCCCTTAGGAATGTCATGTCAGCAAGGGCTAAAGATAAGGGCATGGAGGAAAACCAGATGTGCCAAGCAAAGTAAAGTAAAGGTAAAGGTTCCCTTGCTCGAAAGCCAGTCGAGTCCGACTCTAGGGTTGCGGTGCTCATCTCCGTTTCCAAGCCGAAGAGCCAGCACTGTCCGAAGACGTTTCCGTGGTCATGTGGCCGGCATGACTAAACACCAAGGCACACGGAACGCTGTTCCCTTCCCACCGAAGTGGTACCTATTTATCTACTTGCAATTTCTTGCTTTCAAACTGCTAGGTTGGCAGGAGTTGGAACTAGAGATGGGAGCTCACTCCGTCATGCGGCACACTCGGGTCTCGAACTGCTGAACTACCGACCTTCCACAGCCTGCAGTTCAGCGTCTTAACCAGCAGGGATACAAAAGTGAAACTAAGCGTTAGCACTACAAAGATCAATAATCATAATTAAAGTCTGACATGTGGTCATCCAGTCACAATCACGCATATGAGAAGCAGCCCTAAGCAAAAGTCAGTTTAGTAAGAGGCTTATGATGTCTTGGGTGATCTCAGGAAGCCGTGTAGAGATGACGTCACTGCTCAAGTGTTTGATTTTTATGTATTTCACAAACCCCTGTGCTGTTTCTCCACAGACCTACTTTGGGGATGGTCATGAGGTAAAAACAAATACCCCCCAAATCATAAACAACGATAAAATGATCAGTAATAAAAGCAGCCCTGAAAACAAGTAACGGGCCTGCCAGGACATGAAAAACAGCCGCTTAACACGGTATCTCTAAAACAACCCTTGTGCCAGACACTGTCATTGGACCGGCATACAGGACCCTCCTCTGTCCTCAGATTCACTCTGCCAACACAGTCACCAGACCTAACAACACCAGCCATACTGTCTCAGGTTCATTCACTTGTTCAGCACGGTGTAGTGGTTACGAGCAGCAGACTCTAATCTGGAGAACCGGGTTTGATTCCCCACTCCTCCACTTGAAGCCTATTCGGTGCCCTTGGTCAGTCATGGTTCTCCAGAACTCTCTCAGTCCCATCTGCCTCACAAGCAATGTTCCCTCTAATTGTTTTTTTCCTACTGAGTGGGGCCAGGGCTATTTTTGGGCAGGAACGCATAGGAACAGAGTTCCGGCTGGCTTCATAGTTGGCCACGCCCAGCAGGAACTCATTAGCATAATAGGTCACACCCAACAGCACAAACTCATTAGGACTGGATACATTAGGGGTGTGTGGCCTAACATGCAAAGGAGTTCCTGCTACAAAAAAAGGCCCTGGGTTTTGACAACAAACAAGGTAAACAGAATAAGAAGGGAAAGGTGGGTGTGGTTGGATGACCACACTTCTGGTAACATGGGCCTAAAATTGGCCTAATATGCCAATAAACTGCTGTCAAGGTTGTGGCCTAATATGCTAATGAGTTCCTGCTGTTGGGTGTGGCCTATTATGCTAATGAGTTCCTGCTGGGCTTTTTCTACAAAAAGAGCCCTGAGTGGGGCAATTTATATCCTGGGCAGAATATAACTGCTGTCATCTTCAAATGGGCAATTGACAGTGCAAGACCTTATGCAGCTCTAGACTGCTGCTGAGCGGGGCTTCCTGGGTTAATGAGCAGCCGCTCGTGTGCACGGCTTAGAGGGAACACTGCTCACAAGTTGCTTGTTGCAGGGAGAGGAAGAGAAAGCGATTGTAAGCTGCCCTGAGACTTCTTAAGACAGAGAGAAGTGAGGCTCTTTGTCTTCTTCATTCATCAAGAACATAAGAACATAAGAGAAGCCAATGTTGGATCAGGCCAATAGGCCATCCAGTCCAACACTCTGTCACACAGTGGCCAAAAATACCAGGTGCCATCAGGAGGTCCAGCAGTGGGTCCAGGACATTAGAAGCCCTCCCCTGGTGCCCCCCCCCCCCCCAAGCAGCAAGAAGACAGAGCATCACTTGCCCCAGACCGAGAGTTCCTATCTAAACCTTGCGGCTAGGTTTAGATAGGAACTCTCAGTCTGGGTCAAGTGATGCTCTGTATTCTTGGTGCTTGAGGGGGGGGGGCAACAGTGGGAGGGCTTCTAGTGTCCTGGCCTCCTCCCTTGACTACCTCACCTCAGTCTTGAGCAGGACAGAAACAGGCCGTAAAATCATAACTAAAAAAACTTAACCCTTCAGGTCAAAGCCTGGGGAAAGAGAAAAGTTTTGGGTAGGGAAGCCACATATTTGACAGGGAATGTGTTTGACATATGGGTGTTCACGATCGAACATGAGCTGTTTTCACATGTGTGAAAACAATGCCGATCCAAAGCAACTGGCAGCCATTAATGTTGCTAAGGCCTGTTTAGACTAGAAGAAGAAGAAGAAGAAGAAGAAGAGGAAGAGGAAGAGGAAGAGGAAGAGAATGGATTTATACCCCACCCTTCACTACCCAAAGGTGTCTCAGAGCGGCTTACAAGCTCCTTTCCCTCCCCCTCCCCACAACAGACACCCTGTGAGGTAGGTGGCGCTGAGAGAGCTCTTGACAGAAACTGCTCTTTTGCAAGGACAGCTCATATCAGAACTACAGCTTGTCCAAGGTCATCCAGCCAGGTGCAAGTGGAGGAGTGGGGAATCAAACCCGGTTCTCCCAGATTAGAGTCCGCGCACTTAACCACTACACCAAACCGGCTTAGTGTTGCTAAGGCCTCTTTACGCTATCTAAACACAGTGTTTACTTATGACTGCTTTAACTGAATGTACGAACAATTGCCTGCTGAGCAGAAACGCAGCACTACTCCTCTTTTTGTTCCATTCTTTTAAAGTTTTCAGTTTTAAAATGTCAGGGGCTGAGTGATTCAGCAAATAAATTATCTTTTGTGCTTCAGAGTTGCTGTTTGAGAGCCTAACAATGGTAAAGGTAAAGGTTTCCCTTGCTTGAAAGCCAGTCGAATCCGACTCTAGGGGGCGGTGCTCATCTCCGTTTCCAAGCCGAAGAGCCAGTGCTGTCCAAAGACGTTTCCATGGTCATGTGTCTGGCATGACTAAATGCCGAGGTGCACAGAAAGCTGTTACCTTCCCACCAAAGCAGTCCGTATTTATCTACTTGCAGTTTCTTGCTTTTGAACTGCTAGGTTGGCAGGAGCTGGGGCCAGAGACGGGAGCTCACTCTGTCATGCGGCATTCAGGTCTCAATCTGCTGAACTACCGACCTTCCAGTCTGCAGTTCAGCATCTTAACCACTTGAGCCTACAGCAGTACAAAAAAAAACTGGGAAGGAGAACTCAGTCACACTGTCATGAGAAATCATGTGCACAAAAAGACAATTGTGTTGCACCGCAGTGTTAGGAAGGTATGCAACATGCATCAAGTAACTGTCAGTTGAAAAACTGGCTCTCCCTGTTTGTGACTGGCAAACAGGACATAAACCAAACCAGCAGGTGTTTGAGGATCCCTAGTTTTGACCTGACATCTAAAACACAACAGAGTAGGTGCCAGGCGAGCCGCAAAGGAGAGGGCATCCCAAAGCCAAGGTGCCAAAACTGAAAAGACCCTGTCTCTGGTCACCATCTACCTCGTCTTTGCAGGTGGGAACATAGAGAATAGGGCTTGGGAGAAGGTTCTGAACTAGAGGAATGGACACTATGAGAGGGTGCAGCCTTTCATGTACCCCAGTCCCAAGCCATTTACAGCCTTAAAAGTAAGAGTTAAAACCTTGAATTGTGCCAGGAAATGAACACACAGGGCTTTTCTGCATTGGCATTTTCCTTGTTCGTAAGTTCCTGTTTCTTTGGGGGAGGAGTTATGTTCCATACTTGTTTTGCCCCCTCTAGTGGTCAATTCAATATGACACCGGTTTACGTCCAGCAATTCTCCCTGCAGATTTAAACTGCGGGTTTTTATGCCAGACGTAAACAGGTTGTAATATTGAGTCAACCAGTAGGGGGAGCAGAACATGTGTGAAACACCACCTCCACCACCCCCGAAGAAACAGGAGCTTACAAACAAGGCAAATGAGAATACGGAAAAGCCCACAGGAGCCACACCTGGGCTGGATACAATCCTTGTAGCTAGCTCTTGCTAATAGCCTGGCTAGGACTTCAGTAAGTTGGGTCATGTCCAGTGACTTGCATAAGCAAAACATAACAACTATTTTCAAGTGTGGCACAGATGGCTTGTTGAAGGCCATGAACTAGGAGCCTTTCTCCCTTAGAAAAAACACAGTTATGAATGTGAATGGCTCCGTACCCGAGTCTATTTTGTTTATGACACTCCACTGGCTTTTATGGCCTCGGGGATGCAGATGGCATGCAGACGCTGGGCTGGGACCCAGGTGTTGAAGGGTAACAGATGAAAATGTCACCACCCTCCCCATTCAGTTCTCCCTATCCTTGATAAAGCAGCCAGATGCCAACTTATAATGTCCTTGGCCAACGTCTTTCCATCACAGAACTTGCATTCTTTTCTTCTCTGCTCACTCAAGCTCTTCAAGCTTCTTTCTTTTCCCCTCTGCATTCAACCTTCTCCCACTTTTCAAAGTCCACGTGAGCAAAGGGATCACGGCGTCTTCCTTTGGTGCCCTCCCTGGAAGGTTTCTCATGCGCCTTCACAAGGTCGACACACCATGGTGTCTTTCACGTTGCCTAAAAAAACCACTCGCATTACCTGATGTACATCCCACAGCTCTCTCATGCCTTTCCTGTTCCCCCCCCCCGTTCCTAATGAAACTGGTTTCGCCAGCCCCCCCTTTTTAAAAAAACCGAAATGTATTCGCAACAAAGCCTCTGCTCATAATCAGAACAAAGTTTTTCACTTTGGTGACTTCTGGCACAACCCGTCGGCCAAAACCTGCCCAGAAAGAATGGGTGGGTTTGGATGTTTTGTTTAAAGAAATTGCATCCCAGTGGAGAGACATTTCAGGAATGAAAGGTGACTGTGTTGAAACAAGTAGTCATTCCCATTGGGGGTGCTTTCCTCTTTGCCTTGTGAACAGGGGTCATTTTGTAGAAAAAGTGGTGGAGGAGCTCATTAGCATCACTTATTTGAATATGCCACACCCCCTGACATCAACAGAAGTGTGTCAGAAGGCAACACCCAATGCTCAGGCTCCCCTGGACTCTTTTGGATTGCTAGCTATTGGGGGGGGGACATGCAGATCTGTCCTCGCAGAGGAGGAAGAGCTTGTACCTGAATAAACCTTGGTCTTAAAGGTGCCACTGGACTGTTTTGGACCGGGGGGCTGGGGGGAGTTCTGCAACTTACCTGGCTGCTTCTTGCTCTGACTGAGGGCTGCTGGGAGCAGGGGGTGGGGCTTGTAGCATGTGCCTGCCCCCTGGGCTCTTTACTGCTGGAGCTCCGCTCCTGTGCGCTCCTGCAGGAAATGAACCCTGCTTGTGAACGTGTGTGTGTGTGTGGTCGGTCTGGTCTCCTGTCTCTGCCTCTCTCTCTCGAGCCTGAGAAAGCCATGATCATGTCCCACTCTTGCTTTACACGAGTGTAGACATACTAAGAAGAAGAGATTGGATTTACACCCCACCCTTCACTACCTGAAGGAGTCTTGCATGGCTTACCATCTCCTTCCCCTTCCCCTCCCCACAACAGACACCCTGTGAGGTAGGTGAGGCTGAGAGGGCTCTCTCGAGGACTGCCCTTGAGAGAACAGCTCTGAGAGAACTTGTGACTGACCCAAGGTCACATCAGCAGCTGCATGTGGAGGAGCAGGGAATCAAAATCGGCTCTCTCAGATTAGAGTCCACGCTCTTAACCACTACACCAAACTGACTCTCTTAACCACTACACCAACCTATCAAAGCTAATGGTGCTGCTCTCATTTAAAATCCACCAGATCATCCCTTGAACCTTTGTACCTTTCCCCCCAGTCACGAAAACCCTTCTTCTTTTTGTTACATTCTTCTAATGTTTTCAGTTTTAAAACGTCAGGGGCCAAGTGACTGAGCAAATAAATTATCTTTTGTGCTTCAGAGTGGCTGTTTGAGATCTTACTTCACTTTAGACAAGAGTAAATGGGGCCACTTTATTCTGGATTCAAACAGTCCAATAACTCTCCAGCTAGCATCTCAAAGTGCTTCATCACAGCTGGAAACCCTGAGATGTACAACTGACATGAGTCTTCCATGGGGAAGATAGGCGAGTCAATGCTTGGCATTAGCTTGGTGGTAAAGAAAAAGGTGACCTCTATTGTTTCTTACATGTAACACCCATAGTAAAGGTAAAGGTAAAGGTTCCCTTTCTCGAAAGCCAGTTAAATCCGACTCTAGGGTTGCAGTGCTTATCTCCGTTTCCAAACCAAAGAGCCAGCATTGTCCGAAGACGTTTCCGTGGTCATGTGGCCGGCATGATTAAACACGAAAGCGCACGGAACGCTGTTACCTTCCCACCGAAGCGGTACCTATTTCTCTACTTGCAATTTCTTGCTTTCGAACTGCTAGGTTGGCATGAGCTGGAACTAGAGACGGGAGCTCACTCCATCATGCGGCACACCCGGGTCTCGAACTGCTGAACTACTGACCTTCCACAGCCTGCAGTTCAGCGTCTTAACCACTTCAGCCACCGCAGCTCCTGTAACACCCATAGAGTATGTTTATTATCTGCCTTCTTCCATCATGAAACCCAAAAGCCACTTCAGCGGCGTTCCCTGGAATTCTCCCATCCAAGAACTGACTGGACCCAGACTTGTGTAGTTTCAGCAAGTTTGCTGTCAAACTTCGTATCATACATGAAGCTGATTCAATATACTGAACCAGACCAGTGGTCTATCACAGTCAGTATGCTCTACTCAGACTGGCAGTGGCTGTCCAGGTTCTGAGGTCGAGGTCCTTCACATCACCTATGGTGTGTGTATATTAAGTGCCAATAAGCCAGTTCTGACTTATGGCAACCCTAGGAATTAATGACTTCCAAAAACAGAAGCTTCTAGGGAGTGTTCAGGGTTGATTCAACCATCTACCTGATCCTTTTAACTGGAGATGCCCGGGACTGAACATGGGACCTTCTGCATGCCAAGCAGATGCTCTGTTAATGTTTTTATACTATTCCTTATTACTGTTTTAGGAGCTGTAGTGGCTCAAGTGGTTAAGACGCTGAACTGCAGGCTGTGGAAGGTCGGTAGTTCAGCAGTTCGAGACCCGAGTGTGCCACGTGACGGAGTGAGCTCCCATCTCTAGTTCCAGCTCCTGCCAACCTAGCAGTTCGAAAGCAAGAAATTGCAAGTAGATAAATAGGTATCACTTCGGTGGGAAGGTAACAGTGTTCCGTGCACCTTGGTGTTTAGTCATGCCGGCCACATGACCACGGAAACATCTTCTGACAGCGCTGGCTCTTTGGCTTTGAAACGGAGATGAGCACCGCAACCCTAGAGTCGGATTCGACTGGCTTTTGAGCAAGGGAACCTTTACCTTTTTATTACTGTTTTAATCTTTCCTATATCAGAATTGTACTGTTTTGCTGGCTCTTGCTGTAATAAATTAGATCGATATCGATGCTCTGCCACTGAGCCATGCCCCCTCTCCACCTAAATCAGGTGATCTCCAAGATCGTTTTCCTCATACAGTTTTTCTGTGGTAATCCATTTGTCTTTTTTCCCCCCTCATTCCCTTTCAGATCCAAAGATTAGACAAACTGCCCTCCATCATTCAGTGCATTAATTCAGAAAGAAATAGAGCTTTTCAAATCTTTAAGCCACTTCAATGGAGTGTGATGGAACACTTGCGGTATTTCATTCTCATCTTCACAAATTACAGAACCTCAATATCACTTCAACTATTAATCACTTGTAATAACTCATTACCATATAACCAGTGTGTGACTGTTACATTTTGGCAATTAATCAATTAACAGTCCATTAATTTTACTGGAAAGATCTATTAGCGTTACTAGGAACAGGCCCGATCCATATATTTCTTTCCTTTCCTTGTCCGATTCTGTTTCATTTAATAAGGCCAATAGACTTGAGCCAAGCATTCTCTCAAACCTAATTTCACATCCCCAAATGTAAATCTTAAAAAATTTGAAATGCTGCCAGATTTTGAACTAATTCGGTATGAGAGCATGTCCCCTGCTAAGGGCCTTGGGAATGTTTAGTTTGGAGAAGAGGAGATTGAGGGGGGACATAGCTGCTCTCTTTAAATATTTGGAAGGCTGTCATTTGGAGGAGGGCAAGGAGCTGTTCCAGTTGGCAGCAGAGGGTAGGACCCGAAGCAACGGGTTTAAATCACATGCAGAAAGGTATCGGCTGGAGATTAGGAAAAACTTTTTCACGGTCAGAGTGGTCCAAAGGTGGAATCGGGTACCTAAGGAGGTGGGGAGCTCCCCTTCACTGACAGCTTTCAAGAAGAGGCTGGATGAATATTTCTCAGAGATGCTCTAGGCTGATCCTGTATTGGGCAGGGGGTCGGACTAGATGTTCTGTATGGCCCCTTCCAACTCTATGGTTCTGTGGTTCTGCGGGCATGTCCTTGGCACTGCTCACGCTTGGACCTCAGAACTGGGGGGTCAGTAGGATGATGGCTGCATGCCATCGGTCCTTTCTTTCCTCCCCTGGAGCAGCACTCAGCTTCACCACCCAGAAGAAAGAAGAAGAAGAGATTGGATTTATACCCCGCCCTTCACTTGGAGTCTCAGAGCGGCTTACAAACTCCTTTCCCTCCCCCTCCCCACAACAGTGTCAGCTAAGCTGCCATGAGTAGGGAGAGCCGTTTTAATTGTTTTGCATTCCTTTCCATGCACTTAATTGCTTACCAGCTGCAACGCTTATCTGTAAAGAGGTACTGGAGGAGTGCGGTGTCTACCTTCCGTGGGGTCATTCTGGTTCCCAGCTTTTGCTACCGTTGGAAACTTTCCTGAATCCCGCGCGCGGGAGCCCATCTAATTGGGTATTGCGGGGGGGGGGCGCATACGAATGCCCTATATCCTATTATGCGCATAGGTAGCCCACTATTCCTAACAGTGTTCATGTTACTGCATCTATGGCTTTTCAATAAAAGTAAAACCTTCTTGGAAGCGTGTACTTCGTTGTTTTGCTGTGGGTCCCGACAAACAGACACCATGTGAGGTAGGCGGGGCTGAGAGAGCTCTGACACAAACTGCTCTTTTTCAAGGACAGCTGTGCCAGAGCTTGTGACTGACCCAAGGTCACATCAGCAGGTGCAAGTGGGGGAGTGGGGAATCAAATCCCGTTCTCCCAGATTAGAGTCCGCACACTTAACCACCTTCCTCTCCAGCCTGGAGCCCTCCTTTCATTTCTCCCTTCTTCCTCCTCCACCCTCGAGGAGCCAATGCAATTGGTCGATGGCAGATTACAAAGGTTAGGATTCCCCCTCTGAATTTTTCAACCAAGTAGACTACCCTTCTACGTGGAAGCAAATTAAATCTAGTGTTTTACATTAAGGTAAATGGAGAACATGTTGCCGAGCTCAACGGGTCTGTTCTTTGTATGATTGAGGTCTTCCGATTCCGGAATCTTTGCCCTCTTACTGTAAATCTTTGATGGTCCCCAAATATAGAATATTGTTTTCCGAGGCAAGTTTAAATGTTTTGCCTCTTGGGGAATTAGCGGGCAGATTCCTAGGGACTCCTTTTTCAGAGCGACTCTGTAATTGTAATTCAGGCGATTTGGATACAGTTTGGCATTTTTTCATTGATTGCAGAAAATATGAGATGGCTCGTGACAGATGGATCTCAGTGTATATTCGAAAATGGAGCCCTGCTACTAATCAGGAACTTGTAGCTAATTTCTTAGTTGATAAGTTCCAACAAGCGTTTCAAATGCTGCAATCCGTTTAGAGGCTGGCCTGGTTATGGTCGAGGCAAGATTGTGGATTGCTGCATTTTACTATTGGTTAAAATTGATTTTTTTACCCATTGGCCTTTCCCATACTATGATGCAAGATAACTTTGTTTCTTCATGGCGGAAAAAGATAGAAGATAAACTGGTCTGTTATGGTTTTTCAAAACAGTTTATTCTGTCTTTGGGACACGATCGGGCTAGATCAGTTCTAAAACAAAGAATATTAGATGTCGAACGACAGATGGACGTGAGCAGGATTAGGAGCCCTGTATTTGATGTAAGTTCACTTAACAAGATAGCTGTGAGACCTTACATCAAATATTTAGATATCAGCAATCATAGAAGAATTTTTACCCTATTAAGATACAACGCCTTACCCTCAGCCATAATGGAGGCCAGATTTACTAGATCATTGAGGAAAAGTTGTATTTGTGGGATGGGATCTGATGAAACATTGGAACATGTAATTTTCGATTGTCTTATATATCATAATACCAGGGAAGTTTTGATCAAGCCTATAGTTAATTCCTTTCCAGGTCGTGATAGAAGGATACTTTTGTCAATTATGCTGGCAGGAGATAATCAAAAGTTGACTAGGATGGTTGCCAAATTTGGTTGGTTGGCATACCAAACTAGGAAAGAGATAAAGGACAGATAGGCCTAAACCTAATTTTTAATCAAAATTCTGATTCTATTATTTCTGTATTTTAACGTTTTTAGATCCTATTTATAATTTTATAATTTTAGATGCCGATATATTTTATAATTTTACTGCTCCTGTAACTGTATTTACTTGTCTCCTATTATACTGGTCTATGACCGTAATAATAAACTTGTACTTGTTTCTTAGTTGATACTGATCCAAATGTGACGTTGGCAGTGGCAAGGTTTTTATCTGTAACCTTGGGTGGTATTAAATGAATTGACTCTTTTATGCAGTTAATATATATTTAGTAACCAAATTGCTTAATTTTGTGAAATTGTAACTGTAATTGTAATGTACTGTATGTATATATATGTTGTATTTTGTATTATACCCTATTTGCTTATGACTTGTGGGTCTATGAGCAAAAAAAATGAATGAAATGGAGTCAATCAGGCACCCTACCCTACCTATTAACCCAGAGGTGGCCCATCTGGATTAACGTAAGAGCCACATAGAATAACTGTCAGATGTCTGAGAGCCGCTAGACATGAGCAAATATTGCACACACGATTTTTATTGGAAAATATGCAAATTTGCTCTTTGTTAATATTAAATGAGACTGCCAGAAATAAAAACAAGAGGGGTAAAAACAGATATTGATAATGATCTCTAGTTGGCCAGTGATATTTATTTGTTTGCTAATGATATTTATTTGTCTGAGACAGAGAGAGAGAGAGAGAGAGAGAGAGAGAGAGCGCAAATAGATTGGGGGAGTGAGGGAGATGTGGAAAGAAAGCAACTTTAACTTTAAATGCGTCCTCCAAGCCGCCCCGCCCCATGCCCCCACGTCAGCTGGCTTGGCTTGGAGAAGGGATTTAAAGAGACAAATGCCTTCTTCAAGCCACCCAGTGGAAAGGGGCTTTGCGAACACATTTAAAGTTAAAGTTGCTTTCCTTCTCTGCTCCCCTCACGCACACCTCAAGCCTACCCAGGGAGGGGAACTTTGGCTGGGGAAGGGAAGACCGATTGGGGAGGCACGCCTCCCCTTCACTTCCCCAGCTGCCCTGCCGGGAGCCGCTCAAAATGTGTGAAAGAGCCACATGCAGTGTTCCCTCTAAGCTGAGTTAGTCTGAGCTAGCTCACAGTTTCTTAGCCTCCGGCTCACACATTTTTGTCTTTGCTCAGGAAGGAGGGCTCCAGAGCAAACTAATTTATGCAGCAGCCGAATTGCTCGCTCACAGCTTTAATGCCAGTAGCTCACCAAGGAGAATTTTTGCTCACAAGACTCCACTGCTTAGAGGGAGCATTGGCTGCATGTGGCTCCCAAGCCGCAGTTTGGCCACCCCTGTATTAACCCAATTGCTTCTGGGCCTGGGTTGAGCCCAGTCATGGGCTGTTGCTATTGTTGTGCCAGGTGGCCCTTTTTAATCAGCCGCTGGACAGCTCCAGGTGGTTCTCTAGGCTGCCTTAAGCATGCAGCCCGTTTCTTGGCACCAGCAAGCACTTCTCATCTTCCACAGTGAAGACAGAGGCAAAAAATGCATTTAGCTTCTCAGCCATTTCCCTATCATCCTTCAGTACTCCTTTTACCCCTTGGTCATCCAAGGGCCCCAGTGCCTTCCTGGCTGGTTTCCTGCTCCTAATGTATTTGAAGAAAGATTTATTGTTGGTTTTTACGTTTTTTGCTATATGCTCCTCAAAAAACAGGATCACAAAGTCACGGGGAAAATCGGGCGAAGCCGTGGGTCAAAATGCAGCCACGCGACTTCGAGTGGGAAATCGACCAAGAGAAGCGCGGCAAAGGGAGGCGCGACCGCAGCACAGATCTTGTGTAAAATCAGTCGGAGTCTCAGAGCAGCTTACAAACGTTTTTCCCTTCCCTTCCCCACAACAGACACCCTGAGAGGTAGGTGGGGCTAAGAGAGCTCTGACAGAAACTGCTCTTTTTCAAGAACAGCTGTGCCAGAACTATGGCTTGCCCAAGGTCATCCAGCAGGTGCAAGTGGAGGAGTGGGGAATCAAACCCGGTTCTCTCAGATTAGAGACTTAACCACTACACCAAACTGGCTCTAGGGATCCCAGCCCCCTGTCCGGGTGGGGGATCCCACAATTTAGAGTGGGCTTCCCTGCCGCCAGCCAGGAGCTGGAAAATCCCCCCCCCCAAAAAAAACCAAGATTTTTGGGCAGGAAAAACCGGAGGTACCACTCCCAAGGCAGCCATTTCAAGTCCAGTTTCACTCCTCCCTGCTTCTAATTGGGGGGGGGGAGCAAAACTGATAGCTGAAAACGCTTGTAGCCAGTGAAATGGCTGCGTCGGGGGCGGAACTTCTGGTTTTGGCCACTTCCGGTTTTACTGGAAGTGGCCCAAAACATCATTGGAGGTGGGATGTCCCCCCCAGAATGTTCCCTACCCCCAAAATGCTCCCCAAAGGCCCCTGCTGGCAAGGCAAGGGGACCTGACAACCCTAACCCCAGCCTTTGGCCCCAATCCCCTGCTCTTGAGAAACTGAGGAGCGGGATGAAAGCGTGGCAAGAAAATGGCCTCCATAGTGATGCTGCAGGAATGTCCCCATTTCTCTCAGGTCTTTACCACAGAGATTAGGGGGGGGGAATTCCTAGAGTGTCACCTGGAAGTGACTTCACATCCTTGCCAAACTGCACCCTTCCCGGGCACCTCCCTCAGAGACTACTAGCATTTACCAAGGCAGTGCTGGCCACGGTACCTGTAGCATGCCGTAAGCTGCAGTAGAGAACCCAGGAGCGATTCCTCCTATACTGCTGACGGCTGGAAAGTGAGCCGAGCCCCTGCAGGGCATCAGTGCCCTTCTCATTCTACCACCCCAAGAAGACATTTGGGTGGCTTGGCCAGAGAACTGACTCCGGGCCCGTAGCCACCGTAGGGGCATTTTGGGGCCTTGCCCCCTTGATTAAAAGCCCTGCCCCACAACTAGCCGTACCAGAAACCTTATTTTTGAGGAGAGACCCCCCCACTGCCTGCTGCTGGCAGCGGCCAGGGTGAGAGTGCCGTGGCTTGCCCTCGGGCTTCCCTCTCCCCCCCACACACTGGGTGCGTTCAGACGTGCCGTTTCAGCCGGCATAAACTGTACCGGTTGGAACCGGTGCAGTTTATGCCGGCTGAAACGCGATCACACTTACCTCCTGTCTGTGCAGCCCATTGCAATACACCCGTCCACACTCGTCGGTTTGTTTGTTTTTTAACTTAGTTTGCGCATGCGCATAGGCAGCCATCCATAGAATGGTGATCTTCGTGCATGCGCAAAAAACCCTGTCGTATATTTAAACTTTAAAGGTAAGGACTTACCTTTAAAGTTTAAAGAGCACAGTAGCCTACCTGAGGTCCCGGACAAAATGGCGGGCGAAAATCGGAAGCCTCAGGCTTCCGAACGGAAGTAGCTGTGCAACGGTGGAGAGCGATCAGACGGCGAGGTACAGCGTTTACAACCGTTGCACTCAGGATACCACCACTTGGGGACCTAGTGGCAGAGTGCAACGGTGTTAAGGGCTTTACAACGGTTAGGGACAGGAGGCAAATGTTCGCCGTGTGAATGCCAGTGAGTACACCGGTTGGAACCGGCACCTATACCATTGTAAAGCCCCCGTCTGAACGCACCCTCTGTGGAATTGTGGGGGGGGGAGCATCATGGGATCTGGGGAAAGGCAGCTCAGAGGGCATCTAATTGCCTTCAGAAGGCATCTAAATGCCTCCTGAGTTCCCTTCCACAGGGCCAGAAAGCACTCAGATTAATTTAATTCACTGTCATTTAACTGCCCCCTTGGAGCTGCAGTGGCTCAAGTGGTTAAGACGCTGAACTGCAGGCTGTGGAAGGTCGGTAGTTCAGCAGTTCGAGACCCGAGTGTGCCGCATGATGGAGTGAGCTCCCATCTCTAGTTCCAGCTCCTGCCAACCTAGCAGTTCGAAAGCAAGAAATTGCAAGTAGATAAATAGGTACCACTTCGGTGGGAAGGTAACAGCGTTCCGCGCGCCTTGGTGTTTAGTCATGCCGGCCACATGACCACGGAAACGTCTTCGGACAGCGCTGGCTCTTCGGCTTGGAAACGGAGATCTTAATCACTAAGAAGGCCGTCTTGAAAGGTCCTATGGCCTCCCCAGCACTCTTGTAATTGAAACTCTCCCATTATACGCTCCGTGGCTGAGTCTCCAAAGAGTAGTGCGACTTGTTCTATGAACTCAAGAGGCTTCCTCAAACAGCAGTTTCCTATCTCAGCCTTTGAAAAGCAATTTCTGATGTGGCAGGGGGTGAGAGGGACTCTCTGCTGTACTAGAAAAAGAAATGTTGCGGATAGGTTTGCCGGGCCAACAGGCCAGAAGGCAGGGAAATGGGGGGAGAGTGACGTTGGCTATGTCACAATATCCATCCCAGGAAAAAGAAGGAAGTGATGCAGGGTAGCTCTAGGAATCGGCAGAAACTCTATGATAAAACCCGGTTTTCCCCGTAAGTGACATTGCGACATAGCCAAGGTCACTGGTTTGTGTTTTTTGATTTCTCCCTCTGCCCTAGTTAAGCATTCTGAAGCATTCTGTCAAGCCATTCCCAGACCACCACCATGCCCACATAAAGTAGCTCTAGGAATACAGCGCATGGTTTTGTTTTTGTGAGTACAGCAAGGCAAGAAGACCTAGAAATTCTCTGTTGCTACTGCAGATTTCCTGGGATACAATGATCCAACGTTTACGGGGAGGTGAAAGAAAATAGATAATGTAAGTGCAGGCGATGCACTGCATTAAGTTTTAATTTTAGTATCATAAAGGGATAATGCAATCAGGACATAAATGAAAACTTCATGAGGTCAGCAGCAAGGTTTCACATAATTAGATGCATTTTAACCTTTCTTTTAAAAAGGGCAAAATTAAATGAAGATATCGATAAAAGAGTGGTTGTACTTAATGATTTTTTTTTTAAGAGAAGACCACTTTGGGCAAGGTCTACCTAGTATATTTTTATCTGGCATTTCTTTCGAGGTATTCAGAGCTGGGGGGGGGGCGCGGTGGCTCAGAGGTTAAGAAGCTGAGCTGCAGACCGGAAGGTCTGTAGTTTGGCAGTTCGAGACCCGAGTGCCACGTGACGGATTGAGCTCCCATCTCTGGCCCCAGCTCCTGCCAACCTAGCAATTCGAAAGAAAGTAGATAAATAGGTACCACTTCGATGGGAAGGTAACAGTGTTTGCATTTAGTCATGCTGGCCACATGACCACGCAAACGTCTTTGGACAGCGCTGGCTCTTCGGCTTGGAAACAGAATGAGCACCTTCCCCTACAGTCGAATTCGACTGGCTTTCAAGCCAGAGAACCCTTTTCCTTTTTACTCAGAGCTAAGTACCTGGTTCCTGTTTCCTTATTTTACCTTCACAAAAACCCAATAAGGCAGGTTAGGCTGACTGAAGCCAACGGGTCCAAGACCGTCCAGTGAGCTTTATGGCAGAGTTGGGGCTCTGAGCATAAGGCTCCCAGGTGGCCCTCTAGCCTGGCCTCGGTCACTTCCCAGTTTGCAAAAGCCGATCACATAATGCCCACTGCTAACACTCCCACATAATCCATGCACAGAAGATGTAATATATTGAAAGTCTTACATGAATCGCCTCATTCACCTCCCATGTTAAGCTTCAAGCCAACAAAGGCTCCATACAACGATACGCTATTGGTCGCTCCGAAACAGCGACCAATCACAACGGAGCAAATTCCCTGAGCGGGAAGAACTTTCATTGGTCTTAATCCGGACAATCGCATTGGTTGTTTATTGTAAATAGGCGTGGCTATGTTAGCCCGGGAATGTTTAAAAGGAGCATAGCTCCCAATGTTAATCTGTTCTGGTTATGAATGCTTTAAGCGCTTGTTCGTTCCTTGCAATAAAGCTGATTCCCTTTGCTGAAATCACTGTCCGGATCTTTGTTAGCGGCGGTCTAACAGAAGACACCAACCAACAGGCAGTGAGAATGGAAAGGCCCGTAGCACATCATGGAAACCATTCTCATTCTTGCGCACACATCCAATGCACAAGCAAGCTGCCAGGAATGGTTCATGGTGCCCCCCACTTCTGAGCACCATTCTCTGTCAGCAAGCTGCCATTCTGTTTTCTGTGACCTCTGTGTACATATCCTTCCCTGTTGCACCCGGCTTGGTTTCTATCATCCTGCTCCTGCGTTGGAATGCAAAAGATAACTGCTGGAGGTTGTGTGGGGGAGAAGATGCTGTAATGCTTGGCTATTGCTTTTCCCATGAGTACTGCACCTGTGTTTTGACTAATGCTCTGCCTGGTTCCCATAGACTGGGCGCGCAACTGTTTCTTTAGCCCGCCAGCGGGAAAGCTATTCATTGGACCTGTATCTATTTGAAGTCCCTTTATTATGCTTGCCCTAACTGTGTATCCCCAGTTCTAACAAAGAACGTGTTTGAGTATCTTTCCAATGCTTTGAAATAAAATCTTGCTGTTTAAAACGTGGATTTATTCTCGATGCTTGGGGATCCAACATATTGTTAGAACTCCCTTTTTCCTATCGTTCCGAATCTGGCAAGATCATGAGCGGAATTGAGGGAAACCTACCTAACACGGAGGGGGACTCGGGATCGGTCCCACAAACCTCCGCTCCTTTGGTGTTCACGACTGCAGCCTCGGTGGAGGGTGCCGTGGGGGGAACGATTCCCCGCCTGCCTGCACATCTGTCTTGGCCGCCTCCGACCCCTTCGCACTGGGGTCCGCGGAAGACTCAACAGCAGGATGACTGGACTATGTACAACACTCAGGGCACCCGAGAGGTGTACTCCCGTCGGGGGAGCGGATTACGTGAGAGTCTGTTTGACAAGGGATTGTTCCCGGAGCCGGGGACTACCTCGGAGAAGGGGAGTTCCAAGCAAGACCTCGAGGAGTGGATGTTCGAGCCATCGGGGCCGCGAGGCCACGCAGAGGATGAGGAGGGCACCGGAGCCTTCCAAACGGAAGAGGACTATGACCCACCCCCGGACTATCGACCTCGGGACCCCATCCCGGAGGAAACCACCGGGGAACGACTGGCAGAACTGGAATACTCGGTGAGGGACTTGTTGAGGACATTCCAGGATGTAATGGAAGCTCTGCCGGGAATGATGGACGTTAGAATGGCTAATTTCCTTGACGCACACGCCGCGCAGCAACAAGTTGTCCCTGCACCGGGAGTTCCCGCACCGCAGGTGCCTGCTCAGCCGCCGACGGGACCTCCGCTGCAAGTACCGGGAGTTCCCGCGCCGCAGGTGCCTGTCCAGCCGCCGGCGGGACCGCCTCAGCAAGGGCCTGTGCAACAGCCGATGCCGGGGGGTCCGCCGGTGCCGGGTCTGCCGCCACCGATGAGGCCAATGCCAGCGGGGCCACCGGTTGGTCCGGGTCTCCCTCTCAGGGGAGTTCCGGGTCAGCTGGGACCGTTGGTACGGCCTCCATGGCCCAGACCCAAAGATCTACTGGAGGCTACCTTTGACGGCAACCCAGATGAACTCGCTTTCTTCACGGTGAGAGTGCATAAATTCGTAGAAGAGAGCCGACACCTGTTCCGAAATGAAGCTGGTCTTATTGATGTCATCTCGGCAAGACTAAAAGGAGACGCCGCCACATGGTATGTTGGACTGCACAATGACCGCGGTCCGGAACTTTTGAATTTGCGAGCATTCATGTGGGCGCTGCGGGCGAGGTTTGAAGATGTCAACGCGAGCCAAAGAGCTAAAGCGTTTCTCCGCACCTACCGCCAGAATAAGAAGTCGGTTCGCGAGTACACACTGGAATTCCACAAGCAGGCAGCAAAGCTCCGAGACTACCCTGATCATATATTGGCTGAGATGTATCGATTGGGACTCAACGCAGACATCCGAGAAACGGTTCTGAAGACTGTCAATCCTGTCTCCCTGATGGCCTGGACCCAGGAAGCTGAAAATGCAGAGGATCGGCTCACCACCATCAAACTCGACTTGGCTGCTACGACCAACAGACCCGCCGCTGCCAGTGCCTCCAGACCCAAGACTCAACGCCTGTCGGAATCGGCACGAGAACTACGTATGAAGATGGGGCTCTGTCTCAAGTGCGGGGAGAAGGGGCATTTCGCTGTGGATTGTGGCAGCCGTCAGGTAAAAGACAAGCCGCCTACTCCAAGCCCGAAGACACCGCTGACGGGGAAGAAGGGGATGGCTAAACCGCGTTTCTCCAAAGCTCTGCAGGCGGCCCAAGGCCTGGAGGGAATCGAACCGTCTGCTGCCGAGTCAGAAGAGGAGGTGGTGGCTGAAACGGCGGAAAACGACAACGGCCTGTTGTGAGAGGCGCAAAACGACACGGCCATTCTAGCTCTGCGCCCAAGGTGGTGAGAGAAACCCCTTCCCTGTTTTTCGTGACTGTCTCGTTAATGAATCCGCTCCTGGGGACCCACGTTAGGGTGAGAGCGTTGATTGATTCTGGGTGTGGGAGGGATCTCATCAGCCCTAGAGTGTTATTGGCACTGGAAGCGGGGATAGTCCCCTTGAAGTCTCCCATCATTTTTACCCAAATGGATGGGGCACCCATGGAACCTTGTACACACGAGACTATGGCTTTGCGGTTGGGGGCTGGCGATCATTGGGAATCCAGATCCTTCATTGTTACCCCTAAATCGCAGTTTGACTTAGTACTGGGGAGTCCCTGGTTGTTTACCCATGACCCTTACATCTTGTGGGAAGAAGGGGTTGTCAAATTTGTGTCGGCTAAATGTGTAGATCACTGCTGGTTGGACTCGTGGGGGGACCAGCCGACCGCACAGTTCCCCTGCGGCGCTTTGCAGCCGGAAGAGTTAGCTTCTTTGCCTCGAGAGTATAGAGACTTGGCGAAAGTGTTTGGCGAAGATGAAGCTAACGAATTGCCCCCCCATCGCTCTACTGACTGTGCTATTGAACTTTTGCCTGACTGTAAATTACCTAAAGGTAAAATCTATGCGATGGGGCCGGCTGAGAAAGTTGAACTGCGGAACTTTATTGATAAAAATCTAGCCCGGGGTTTCATTCGCCCGGCTTCCTCCCCTTTCGCCGCGCCTGTACTTTTCCGAAAGAAGAAAGACGGGGGGCTTAGATTGTGCACTGATTATAGGGGTCTGAACGCTGTTTCTTTGTCCAATGCCTACCCCCTCCCGCTAATCAAGGACTTGGTAGCTGAGGCCACCAAGGGCAAAATCTTCTCGAAACTTGACCTCCGAGATGCATATTTCCGTGTGCGCATTCGGGAGGGGGATGAAAGTAAGACTGCATTTAATACCCCTTTGGGGCAGTTTGAGTACCTCGTTATGCCCTTCGGGCTTCAAGGGGCTCCGGGGGTCTTCATGAACCTAATCAATGAGGTCCTACATGAGTTCTTGTTCAAAGGAGTGGTCCTTTACCTTGATGACGTGTTGCTGTACTCTCAGGACCTCCCGTCGCATATTAAATTGGTGCGCCAGGTCCTTAAGCGACTTTATGAACACCACCTGTTTGCAAAGCTGTCAAAATGTGAATTCCACAAGACATGCATTGACTTTTTGGGTTATCGCATCTCTGGGGGGAAGGTGGAAATGGACCCTGCTAAAATACAGGCTGTACTTGACTGGGAACCCCCCAGGACCCGCAAACAATTGCAAATGTTCCTCGGATTCGCCAATTTTTATAGAAATTTCATCCAGAATTTCGCTCAAATTGCCCTTCCTCTGACTGATTTGCTAAAGACCAAGGGGAAGGGTTTTGATGCTACGAAACCAGGCGCCCCGCTTAAATGGTCCCCTGCTTGCGCAGAGGCTTTTGAGAAACTTAAACTGATGTTCACCTCTGAGCCAGTGCTGGCGCGCCCTGATGAAACTAAAAAATTCATTGTCCAAACTGATGCCTCGGATGTGGCAATGGGGGCCGCTATTTTGCAAGAAGGGGAAGATGGTCGTTTACACCCCCTCGCATTTGTGTCTAAAAAGTTTTCTGACGCTGAACGAAACTGGGGGATTTGGGAGAAGGAGGCATCAGCGATCCGGCTGGCTCTCTCCACTTGGAGGCAGTGGTTGGAGGGGGCGCAACTGCCATTTGAAGTCTGGACTGACCATAAAAATCTGGAAATGCTGAAATCCCCCCGTTCTCTCAACGCTAAACAACTTCGTTGGGCGGACTTCTTTGCTAAGTTTCGATTCACTCTTCGTCATTTCCCTGGGACGGCTAATTCCCTGGCTGACGCGCTCTCACGCCTCCCACAACATGACAGTCAGCGTGAAATCATCATGGACTCTGTTTTTTCCCCCTCCCACCTGGGGGGGGCTGTGGTCACCCGTGCGCAAGCGCGCTCGATTCCGCGCTCTGATGAAACTTCGCCTTCCCTTTTCCCTGGGGGGGGGGGGGCTGGGTCCAGAAATATATGTCTGCTTTTACTGCTGATGATGATGCCTCCCTGAAAGCGTTGCCAGATTGTGTCCGTAGCCCTGAAGGTCTGATTTATTCTGGAGACAAACTGTATGTGCCTATTTCAATGAGGAGGGAGGTGATGGAGTCTGCTCACGGTTCGAAACTGGCAGGGCATTGGAGTTTTGTTAAATCTCTGCAACTCATCCGCAGACAGTTCTGGTGGCCACAGATGCGCAAAGACCTCTTGACTTTTGTTCGGTCCTGCCAAACCTGTGCCTTGACTAAACCCAGAGTGGGCAAGCCTCCTGGTCTTCTGCAGCCACTCCCTACCCCATCGAGACCGTGGGAAGTGGTGTCCATGGACTTTATTACTGACCTCCCTGCGAGCAAAGGGAACACTGTTATTTGGGTGGTTGTTGATTTATTTTCTAAGCAAGCTCATTTTGTGCCTTTTCCTTCCTTGCCTACAGCTCAGAGGTTGGCGAAATCGTTTATGTCTCACGTGGTGAAAATTCATCAATTACCTGCTAAATTAATTTCTGACAGGGGGACCCAATTTGTTTCTAAGTTTTGGAGGGAACTTCTTTCCATTTTAGGGGTGGAACAAGGGCTCAGCAGCGCGTATCATCCTGAGACTGACGGACAAACAGAACGAGTTAATCAGACCCTGGAGCAATATCTTCGTTGTTTTACTAATTATCAACAGAATGATTGGTGTGAATTGTTGCCTCTTGCTGAATATTGTTATAACAATACTGTCCATAGCTCCACGGGCATGTCTCCTTATAAAGCTGTCTCTGGTTACGACAGCCCCCCCTCCCTTTCCTGGAGGGGATGGGCCAACGTCCTGTGGGGGATGCTGATACATGGTGTATGTCCTTGCAAAACGCATGGCCTCTGCTATGCCAAACACTTGACGCAGCCAAGGCTGCTTACAAGACCCAGGCAGACAAGGGTAGGGTGGTGGGGTTTGATCTGAAACCTGGGGATCTTGTGTATGTCTCGACCAAGAACATTAAGATGCTGCGACCTAGCAGGAAATTGGGGTGGAAGTTCATTGGTCCATTCAAAGTGCGTAAAGTCATAAATGATGTGGCGGTTGATGTTGTTTTGCCTAAGAATTTACGTGCTCTGCATTCTGTTTTTCACATGAGCCTGTTGAAGAAGGATCCTGGCCCGTCTCCCTGGAGACCAGCAGTTACTCCTCCTCCACCTGTCATTTTGGAAGGGGATGAACATTTTGAGATCGCTGATATCCTTGATTGTAAATTGAAACGTGGTAAACTCTGGTACCTTATCGAATGGGTTGATTTCGGTCCCCAGCACCGCGAATGGGTGGAAGAAGGGGATATTCGGGCCCCTTACCTGATCCGTAGTTTCCACAAGAGGTTCCCGGACAAACCGGGAGGTCTCCCGCCCAGCCCGGGAGATCTCCCGCCCGACCCGGGAGGTGTGTTGTAAGTGTATTTTAAGGGGGGCAGTATGTCAGCAAGCTGCCATTCTGTTTTCTGTGACCTCTGTGTACATATCCTTTCCCTGTTGCACCCGGCTTGTTTTCTATCATCCTGCTCCTGCGTTGGAATGCACAAGATAACTGCTGGAGGTTGTGTGGGGGAGAAGATGCTGTAATGCTTGCCTATTGCTTTTCTCATGAGTCCTGCACCTGTGTTTTGTCTGATGTTCTGCCTGGTTCCCATGGACTGGGCGCGCAACCGTTTCATTAGCCCGCCAGCGGGAATGCTATTCATTGGATCTGTATCTGTTTGAATTTCCTTTATTATGCTTGCCCTAACTGTGTATCCCCAGTTCTAACAAAGAACGTGTTTGAGTATGTCTTCAACGCTTTGAAATAAATTTTGCTTTTCTTGAAAACGTGGATTTATTCTCGATGCTTGGGGATCCAACATAGCCCAAGGCTTGGGAGGGCAACAGCAGACGGTCACCAGTGGCCGAGCTCCCAAACATAAGGGAAGCCATGTTGGATCAGGCCAGTGGCCCACCCAGTCCAACACTCTGTGTCACACAGTGGCCAAAACCCAATTATGCAGCTAGCAGAATTGGACAAGCAAGCCCTTTTTTTTTGCCATAGAAGCATCAAAGCTTGAGAGAGAAGAAAAGGGTGATCAATCCAAGCCCAACACTGAGCCCTCAGTATACCTGAGTGCGCAACCCATAGAAAGCGTATCTCCTGAGAGAAGGTTTTGGTCTGTAGCAGGGGTCATTTCATAGTAAAAGAGGTGCAGGAGCTCATTAGCATAACTCATTCGCAAAACTTATTTGCATATGCCACACCCCCTGACATCACCGGAAGTGTGTCAGAAGGCTTTTGAACTGCTAGGTTGGCAGGAGATGGGGCCAGAGACAGGAGCTCACTCCGTCACGCGGCACCCGGGTCTCGAACTGCCGAACTACAGACCTTCCGGTCTGCAGTTCAGCGTCTTAGCCTCTGAGCCACTGGACTGTTTTGGATTGCTAGCTATTGTGGGGTGGGGGACACGCAGATCTGTCCTCAGAGAGGAGGGAGAGCTTGTACCTGAATAAAACTTGGTCTTAAAGGTGCCACTGGACTGTTTTGGATTGCTAGCTATCGGGGGGGGGGGGAAAGGTGGACACGTGCCGTC
>NW_015162532.1:295318-308179 GCF_001447785.1 Gekko japonicus | reverse complement strand
GGGCGTGTGAGGGGTGGGGTGTGTGGGGGGGGGGGGCTCTGCAACTTACCTGGCTGCTTCTTGCTCCTCGTGGCCTGACTGAGGGCTGCTGGGAGCAGGGGGTGGGGCTTGTTGCATGTGTCCGCCCCCTGGGCTCCTTACTGCCGGAGCTCTGCTCCTGTGCGCTCCCGCAGGAAATGACCCCTGCCTGAGTGCGCAACCCATAGAAAGCGTATCTCCTGAGAGAAGGTTTCGGTCTGTAGTAATGACAATGTACAGATGGCCCATTTGAATGGGTGCCAGTGTACAGTGAAGAACATTGTTCTTTCCCACTGAGCTGCTGGCCAGATCGCTCCTGCCTCCCCGGTTAATTGCAGCGGCCACGCCACTCCCGGCCTGGCTCCTCCCTGCTCCCGTCTTCTCCCTCCAACTCATGGTCCAGGGTTGCAGCCAGTTCCCCCAGCTTCCCCATTCCTGGGCAGCAGCTATTTCTTTCTTTTTTTAAAAAAAATGGTATTTTTTGTATTTTTCATATGTGCGTGACCGCCTGAAGTCATGGCGACCTCTGGTGACTGACCCCTCCTGGGCCCCAGGGTATGTGGAGTAGAATTGTATAACCCTGATGACACTTATTCGACAGTCGAATAGCACTTCAGAAGAAGAAGAAGATTTTATTGTATTTAGCCATGGGCCATTACAAACCACAGACAGAGAAGAACACAATAAAACTTTAAAATTGTATAAAATAAGATACAGTCCAACATTATAAATCCATAAAATCGAGGTTATGAACAGTTAATTAATTCACAACATACCCACTAAAATCAGTATTGGCTAGAAGCAGCGTTGGCCCGTATTTTCCTTGCAGCTAAGGCAAATAAAGCCATTCTATTGGATACATCGGCATTGGCATCGGCTAGCAAAAATATAATCTTCTCTGGGACTGAATAAAAGCTTAAAACTGATAAAACTGGGGTCAAATAGATAAAAATTTTGACCTAGACTGGGAGTACAATGAGCAATCAAAAATGTAATGGGAGAGATCCTCAATAGCAGAAGAGCCACAAATACATAAACGCTGTGCATTGGGTGTTCTATTATGATGGCCGACCAACACGGCCGTAGGCACTGATTCAAAGCGCAAAGATGTAAACGCTGCTCTAAGGTTATGATTATCTATATTAACCAGATAAGGTGATATAAAATGATCATTCTTAAATGATTTAAACCAGGTAGCAGACTGTGTTTTTAAAATGAAGTGTCTATCTAGCAGAGCATCATGCTTAAATACCCATTCTCTGAGATCTAAGTTATTTGTTGAGGAGCTAAGGAGGACGTCAGGAATGGAATATCTTAATAGTAGGTTATTGAGGAAGCAAGAACGATCTAAGTCTTTAGATAGCATTGAATTAAAGGCCAGTTGGCTGAACGAATCAGTGCTAGCAGCTCTGATTTTCTTCCAAGATTTTAGAATCGCAAGATACACCCGCGCCCTTAGAGAAGGCAGACCAGTTTCTGCTCTCATCAGGGCAACTGGTGTTCCCTTAGGAAGAGCCAAGATGTGCCTTAAAAACTGATTTTGGATTGTTTCAATACTAGTGAGTATATCCTCTTTCCATCCCCAAACCTCGGCTCCATACAAGAGGTGGGGAATGACCTTACTTTTAAACAATTTTATAACAGGTTCAATAAGAAAACCTCCCTTGGTATAATAGAACTTCAAAATGGATCCCACAATCCTCGTTGCAGATGCTTTTACTATGGGTATATGAGTGTTCCAGTTCAGATTCTCTCTAAATGTAATCCCCAAATACTTAAAGGTACTACTCTGATTTATTGAATTGCCAAGAATGCTCCACGAGGAAATTTGAGCTCTTTTTCTAAAGACCATCACTTTGGTTTTATCAAAGTTAATGTTAAGGGTCTCTTCCTTACAGTACATTCCTAATTGCTGCAATAATCTTCTCATCCCGATTTTTGTAAGTGATATTAGGGCCATATCATCCGCATAAAGTAAAATTGAAATTTTATGCTTCCCAAGGGTAGGTGGGAAGAATTGCGGACCTGATAGCCTGTCGACAATTTTATTTATATACAAGTTAAACAATAAAGGGGCCAACACACACCCCTGTTTCACTCCTTTATGGATTGGAATTTTGTTAGTTAGAGACCCCGACGTTCCCACTCTAATCTGGGGTCAAATAGCACTTATTCAACTGTTGCCGGAGTATTGTAGACATTTAGAGATTTAGCAAGTTTGCAATCCCTACATACAGTTTTTCACTTTAATATTTGATATATTTTACTTGTAGCTTTTTTTGGTATTCACATTATTGAGGTGATTGACTGTAACTGACTTGTGCTGGTTTTATACCGAATAAACACTGATGGAATGGACCCCTACTGGGGGCCTGGAGGGTATTCAGAGAGGTGGCTGAATGAAGCCTGCCCCTGCCTCCCGACTGCTGGTATTCCAAGGAGGTCTCCCGTCCCAGTACTTGCCAGAGTCGACCCTGCTTAGCTTCTGAGATCTGATGAGATTGGGCTTGCCTGGGTTTTCCAGGTCAGGGCAAAGGGCATAAGGTATTTGTCTGTCAGCTTCTTCAGGAACTCTCAGACGCAATAATTCCTTTAACAGGCTTTGTTGAGAAATCAGGAAAGTTGCTGTAAAGTCAAACTCTTTGGAAGAACTGATTAATATTACAAAGTTGGGAATGACAAGACCTTTGGCCCAACCCTCATTCATACGTCAGGATTACATAGGGCAGTGATGGCGAACCTTTTAGAGACCGCGTGCCCAAACTGCGACCCAAAACCCACTTATTTATTGCAAAGTGCCAACACGGCTATTTAACCTGAATACTGAGTTTTTACTTTAGAAAAAACAACTCATACATTCAATTAAGATGATCCAAACAAAGTAAGGAAAGCAATCCCAAATGCTTTCATTTACTTACAATTATTTGGCAGGGAATCTGACACTTCAATGATGGTCTGGGCCTGGCTGGGGCGATGGTGCTCACAGAGAGGGCTCTGAGTGCCACCTCTGGCACCCGTGCCATAGATTCGCCACCACTGACATAGGGCATAGACAGGTTATTACAGTACAAAAAGGATGGTGTGAATGTTATCATTTCATATCTTCCCCAAGGCCATGAGAATTAGAAATGGCGAAGTTCTCTCTGGCCTCTGTGGAGGAGGCTTCCTTTCACAGTGGTGCTAGCGCAGCTAATCTACAGTTCACTCATACATGTCTTAATCCCCCCCCCTTCAGGAATGTCAGGGGAGGGCCACGTAGACAGCACCTGCAGGTGCGGAGATGAAGCTTGGGAATCAGAAGTAAAGAGCTCAAGCGGGTAAACCATAACAGTGTGAAGCTATGTACATCAGAGAACCACAGTTACAAATAGCATGATCAATAGTCAGGCTAAGGTCCAATCCTGACATTGTCCTTTTGTGGAATCAGACCAGTGCTGATATGAATACATGTATGATCCCTCGACAGAGCGATCACTGGGTTGCCAATCTCCAGTTGGGGTCTGGAGTTCTCCTGGAATGACACTTCATCTCCAGATGACAGAGATCAGTTTCCCTGGAGAAAATTGCTGCTTTGGAGGGGGGCATTATACCCTACTGAGCTTTTCCCCCTCCCCAAAGCCCCCCTCCCCCAATATCTAGGAATTTCTCAACTCAGAGTTGGCAGCCTTAGGCATTCAGCAGCTCCCCAGTTTGGTGTAGTGTAGAGAGCCAGTTTGGTGTAGTGGTTAAATGCGCAGACTCTAATCTGGGAGAACTGGCCTCAGTGCACAGAAATTAGCTCAATCTGATACCATACATATTTTTTAGAAATGATTTGGAAAATAGTTGAGAATAATAATAAGAAGAAGAGATTGGATTTATACCCCGCCCTTCACTTGGAGTCTCAGAGCAGCTTACAAACTCCTTTCCCTTCCCCTCCCCACAACAGACACCCTATGAGGTAGGTGGGGCTGAGAGAACTCTGACACAAACTGTTCTTTTTCAAGGACAGCTGTGCCAGAGCTTGTGACTGACCCAAGGTCACATCAGCAGGTGCAAGTGGAGGAGTGGGGAATCAAACCCGGTTCTCCCAGATTAGAGTCCGCGCACTTAACCACTACACCAAACTGGCTCTCATAAGAGCTGTTCTTGAAAAAAAGAGCAGTTTCTGTCAAGAGCTCTCTCAGCCCCACCTACCTCACAGGGTGTCTGTCGTGGGGAGAGGGAGGGAAAGGAGTTTGTAAGCCACTCTGAGACACCTTTGGGTAGTGAAGGGCGGGGTATAAATCCAATCTCCTCTTCTTCTTCTTCCCCAGGGCAATTTCTAATCTGGAAAGTGGCACAATCTGTTCGGTCATTTTTTTTTTTAAAGTTATCTAGTAATGTTTAAAGTAAGCCTCAGTCACTCTGAGCTTTTAAACTTTTAATGCAGAAGGTGACATAGCAAAAAAAGAAAGCAAGAACTATTTGGCAGCCCCCCCAAAAAAAATTGTTTCAAAAATCAAAGGGCAAACATTTAAAACGATCACAGTGTCCGCACCCCTGACCCATTCGTCCTTCTTTTGTGTGGCTACATTTAGTAGGAAACCTCAAGTCTGTTTTATATTTTTATGCCATCCCCGCCCCCCTGCCCGCCCCCCGATGCGGGCGAATGGTCTGGCTACATTTTGTATGCAAAGAAGAAATTAAGGAATTTCCTGAGCGGCGGAGTAAGGGAGCCTAATTAAATCGCAGGCCTTACAAGGCGAAAGGGAAGCCTGCTGTGGCGGAAATGCAATTATGGGAAGGGAGTTCATCCTCCGTGTATACCAACGGATGGGTTTGCTTGCTAAGGGATCAGACGGTAATGAGTCCCGCCAAGACCTCGGCAAAAGAATAGATGTGCAAGAGCGGTAGCCATGCTACAAGGATGCCGAATGGCAGAACGGAACCCTGGGAGAAAGATGTATTTGACAGCTAGCTAAGAAGAGGGAGAGGAGAAATCAGCCGACGTCGAGCTTTGAGGCAGAGCCGGGGACCACAGCCTTCGCAAGATGGAGAGCCCAGGGACTACTGCCTCAGCAAAGGAGGCATTTCACTTCGCAGGGGGAAGAAAGCCGTGGTATATATCAGTCTCTTTTCCCTTATAAAGTTCAACGTCGACTAGTTTTTATTCATTCTGTCAGGAGGCAGGAGGAGACCTGAGGGAAGCGATGCACAGAGAGCCCTGGGGGCTTCTGACAGGGCCGTTTCAATGTATTCCGTCACCTCACGAGGGGGGAGGGAGGCACAGTGTTGCAGGGCTTTTTTTTTTGGTAGAAAAAGCACAGCGGGGACTCATTAGCATAATAGGCCACACCCAACAGCAGGAACTCATTAGCATGTTAGGCCACAACCCTGACAGCACAGCTCATTAGCATATTAGGCCATACCCCCATGCCTTCCCTTGGTTTGCACGGGCAAGCCCCCCCTTGAAGGGAAGGGAAGGCAGTTTAAACTGCTTTGCCTTGGCTTGCCTGGGCACCCTGCAGCTGTGGGCAAGCCAGCCCTTGGACAGGCCAGGGAAGGCACGGGGAGGCCTTTAAATGCTTCCCCCATCCTTCCGGGGGCCCCCTGGCCCGCTCACCTCGGAGTCGCCATGTGTGTGTGTGTCGCTCTCCAGTACGGTTGTCAAGTGTGACTGACCTTGCCGGCGAGGGACTCTTGGGTGGATCCTGGTGTGTGCGCACGCGAAGCGCGCGCGCGCCACATGCACATCACAGGGAAGTGACGTCGTGATGCTGGGCACGCTGCCGGAGTGGGGTTCCCCCCGGGGCCCGATTCCCCGGCATCGGGGAACGGGCCTCTGGGGCGGGGTTTTTTACGTCCCCCAGGGGGACTTGGCAGCCTTACTCTCCAGCTCTTCCCTGTGTAGCCACGCACGCAGAGGTTTTGGCTGTAGTGGGCGTGGCCAACTCCGAAGCCAGCCGAAACTCCATTCCTGTGCGTTCCTGACCCAAAATAGCCCTGCAGTGTTGTCACTCCCTCTTTCCCCATTCAGATCCTGGCCACGGGGTTTTGCAAACACCAGGTTGGGGGAATTCCTGGAGATGTCGGGGTTGGGGCCTGGAGAGGTAGCGGTTTGGGGAGGGGAGGGACCTCAGCAGAGTGTAAGGCCCCACAGCCCACTCTCCAGGGCATCCATTTCCCCCAGGGAAATGGTCCTCTCTCGCATGGAGATCAGTTGTCATTCTGGGAGATCTCCAGGCCCCACCTGGAGGCTGGCAACCTGGGGCTCTTTTGTAGAAAAAGCCCAGCAGGAACTCATTAGCATAATAGACCACACCCAACAGCAGAAACTCATTAGCATATCAGGCCACACCCCTGAGAGCACCACTCATTAGCATATTAGGCCGCACACCCATGTTACCAGAAGTGTGGTCATCCAGCCACACCCACCTTTTGCTTCTTATTCTGTTTACCTTGTTTGTTGTCAAAACCCAGGGCCTTTTTTTGTAGCAGGAACTGCTTTGCATGTTAGGCCACACACCCCTAATGTAGCCAATCCTAATGAGTTCCTGCTGTTGGGTGTGGCCTATTATGCTAATGAGTTCCTGCTGGGCGTGGCCAACTCAGGAGCCAGCCGGAACTCCGTTCCTGTGCGTTCCTGCCCAAAAATAGCCCTGCTGGCAACCATACCAGAACAACGTAGGTTCAAGACAAAAAAAAAGGTAACAGTTTCCTGGGCTATAAAGCAAGTCGATATTACCCATAGATTGTCGACGTGAGGGTGAGAAGAACATAGGGTTTGCCCACCTCCAGGTGGGGACCGGAGATCTCAGAGCAGAGATCAGTTCCCCCTGAAGCAAATGGCTGCTTTGGGGGGTGGACTCTGTGGCATTGTCCCCCGCTAAGCCCCTCCCCGAGCTCCACCCTCCTCAGGCTCCGCCCCCAAATATCCAGAAATCCCCCAATGTGGAGTTGGTAACCTTAGGTAACAGCTCGCTCGAGGCCCTCTTGTGAGTTCAGAGAGGACAAGTTATTTGAATCGGGATCAACCCAGACCTCTCACAGCCTGGCTATATTCAGTCCCTGCTTCAAACACAAGTGCGGAGAGGACAGCGTTTCCACTTACAACTCCTGGAACTCTGGAGCGCAGCAGGAAATGACTCGCCCAGTCAATGCACCTGTGGCTCAGGATTCACAAGCATAAATCACAAGGAATGATAAAGACACAGTATTTCTGGGTAGACACCAAGCACCTTCTCATCTCTCTCTACACTCTTACATTTATGAAGCAGATTTACAATGGCTGATTCTTCACCCCTCTGTTTCCTCGCAATTTTCCCACGGCCACGTCAGGAAGCTAATCTCCCTCTACACTGCATGCTGCTTTCACTTCCTCTGTTCATTGGGTTTTAGGGTACCTTCTCCATAGATCGATGGCCATTCAGGGGTGACTTAGCAGTCAGTACAGTGTTGCCCCGGGGTATCTGAGGCCCCGTTCACACAGAGCATTTGCCCCGCTGAAGGCACAGGAGTCCCGCGGAGTATCCGGGCGCAATCACATGGGAACATCTGGGAGGCGTAGCACTCCCGTGGCGACCCCGTGGCAAGCCGTCGAATCCGCGCAGTAAAAAACTAGTACACTGCATGTACTAGCAAACGCTTTGCCACGGGCCGCCTATGGAAGCCTCCCGGTGTGATCGTGCCGGCGCGCGGCTTCCTCCCCCGTCGTCCTCTTTGCTGCGGGGAGCCGCCGGCGCATCTGATCGCATAATAGCGCATCAGAATGGGACGGCGCAAATAGCTGTGCTTCCCCCCCACGTTTTCTGGCCCATGTGACTGGGGCCTGAATGTGGTTTTGAGCAGAACTCTTCCTTCCTCTGCTTCCGATGTGAAGGGAACGATAAGCAAACAACTTGATACGACTTCACTGATCTCCGTCAGTTCCCCCGCCCCTCTTTCCCCCTCTGTATTGATCACCCCGCCATGAATCCATGAATTACTTGGCTCAGGTGGCTAATGGCCACTGAGGCAAGTACTGACACAGGGAAATCTGCATACCCGATTGAATGGAAAGAGATATTCTGAGGCAAGGGGGGAACCGGGCCGAGTGCTGAGAAAATGTGGCGCTAATGCCAGAGGTAGAATGGACCAAAGTGTTGGCACAACTCCCCGCCTTGATGGCAGAGGCGCATAAAAACATATCAGGCCTGTAACAACAAGTGAGCAAGAAAAGCACAGGATGGTTTGAACTCAGTGAGGTGCCCCCTGCTGAGCGATGGTACCCCAAGCACCTGCCTGGAGTCCTTACTACAAGAAGGAGCCCTGATTACCAGCTCATCCAACAGCCAGGAAAGAGCGAGGAACATACATAGTGTTAGGCAACTGAAGGGCTTTGGCCAAGTTTAATTCGTGGCTGTCATAGACCTTGCTGATGTTTGAATGTTTTGTGTTATTTCAGGTTTCCAGTGCCCTTGGGCCAATCGCACACTCACAGCCTAACCTGCCTCTCAGGATTGTTGTGAAGATCCAATGAAGGGGAGAGTGCAGAAAGCCACTTTGGGCCCCCATTGGGGAGGAAAGTGTGTGTGTGGGCATCAGTGAAGTAAATGAATAAATGCATTTCCAACAGTCCATTATTTAACGAGCTCAGGAGATATATATTTTTGCTATTGATCAAAACAACAGAGGTGGCAGACTTTGCCATTGCTCACTAACAACGTGATCTAAAGCCGGTCTACTCAGGATCCTCCTGAGGTCCACTGAATGAGGCTTGGTGTAGTGGTTAGGGGCATGGACTCTAATCTGGGGGAACCAGGTTTGATGCCCCCTTCTCCACATGCAGCTGCTGGTGTGACCTTGGGTCAGTGACAAGTTCTTTCAGAGCTGTTCTCTCAAGGGCAGTTCTCTCAGACCTCTCTCAGCCCCACCGACCTCACAGGGTGTCTGTTGTGGGGAGGGGAAGGGAAAAGGGATTGTCAGTCACTCTGAGACTCCTTCGGGTAGTGAAGAGTAGGGTATAAATCCAATCTCTTCTTCCTCCTCCTCTTCCTCCTGCTGCCAGAAAAGCCTTCTGAGTAGGGTTGCCAACTCTGGATTTGAAAATTGCTGGAGATTTGAAGAGAGAAGAAGAAGAGATTGGATTTCTACCCCGCCCTTCACTTGGAGTCTCAAAGCGGCTTAAAAACTCCTTTCCCTCCCCCTCCCCACAACAGACACCCTGTGGGGTAGGTGGGGCTGAGAGAGCTCTGACAGAAACTGCTCTTTTTCAAGAACACCTCTGAGAGAACTATGGATTGCCCAAGGTCATCCAGCCAGGTGCAAGTGGAGGAGTGGGGAATCAAACCCAGTTCTCCCAGATTAGAGTCCGCGCACTTAACCACGACACCAAGCTGGGGGCAGAGTTTGGGGAGGAAGCTCAGCGGGGATGTGATGCCATAGAGTGCAGCAGCTATTTTCTCCAGGGGAACTGATGTCTGTAGCCCACGTGTAATGCTGGGAGAATTCCAGGCCCCACTTGGTGGGTAGCAACCCAAGTTCTGAGGGTGTAAATTTCACCCAGGTCCCTCGTCTGACTCATCAGTTTTTGCTCGGTGTCTCTTCAATTCAGCAGATTCCCTGACCCCACTCAACACTAATTTGCGCCTTTCCCTTTTCATCCATGCCCACAGGTTCTTTCCATTTTAGTCTAAGAACAATCGCAATTAACTCTTGGGGTGTTTTATGCTGCCCGAAGATTATTCGGGGCCCGGTTGTCCTTAAGGACCAGACGTTTTCGACCTACTGTACTTCTTCCCCCAGTTAATGAGACCATCGCCCCCTCGATCTTGTTCAACTGCGAGATGGAGCTTTTGCCAGAGCCCGTGGTGAGCACAAAATCAATAACTCCTGGAGGAAGGAGGCAGAATGACATGTCCAGAGCCCGGCTGCAGCGAAAATATCAGCAACAAAGCCATGGAGTCTGGGAAACGTCCTTCATCTGGCTTGTTGCTTCCATGTTTTGGGAAGGATCCCCATAGCAGCTGTCATTTTCTAAGAAGAGACTGGCAGGGACAGAGAGCCTGTCTGAAAAGGGAAAGGACTTTGCATTCCAGGATTACACCACTGATAGACTTGACAGCCCCCGCTTCTGTCTCCGAGCTCTCCGAGATGGCATAAATCAAGACTGTCAATGTCCCCGCTCAGCGGATAGCCCAACCTGCCCTCCTTGTGAATAAGCGCTCTTGGCTTGACTCATATGTTTTATTTACACTGCATTGTGTCTTATCTCTCATGAAGAGCAGACTTTTGAGGGGGGACCTGTCACTCAGCTGCCTGATATATGAAAAGGAGCACTGTTAGGTGTGAGGATTGCACAAAATTCTGGATGGAGGGCGGACCTAAATGCAATAAAGAACAGGGGGCAACAAAGAAGAAGAGAAGAAGAGGAGACTGGATTTATACCCCACCCTTCACTACCCAAAGGCGTCTCAGAGCGGCTTAGAGTCTCCTTTCCCTTCCCCTCCCCATAACAGACACCCTGTGAGGTCGGTGGGGCTGAGAGAGCTCTCTTGAGAACTGCCCTTGTGAGAACAGCTCTGAAAGAACTTGTGTCTGACCCAAGGTCACACCAGCAGTTGCATGTGGAGGAATGGGACATAGGGTTGACACTTAACCCGGTTTTGGCAGGCATGTTCTCACTTTCAGTGTGGGCTTCCCAATGCTTTCCTCCAAGCAGCAGGATTTAACTGGGGGGACAGTGTCCCTTGCATGGTTGCATCACTTCCTGCAAAAACCCAGAACTGATGTCACAGCCACAACATGACACTTTATAAGTACCCCAAATCTCTATGGTCTTTACCATAGAGACTGAGGAATTCCTAGAGTGTCACGGTGTGGCCATAATGTCACTTGTGAGTGTTTTCAAGACGTGACGCAGCGAAGCACACAGTGCTGTTCGTCAAGGGCTTTACCCTCCTGAGAGCGGGCAAGCTACCAGCCAACCAAAATGTCATGTTGAGCTATGCATATCGTGTAGTGATGGTAAAGTGTGACATGACGGTGTCATGTCAAGATTTCCTAGTCCAGTGGTGGGTAATGATGTGGACTGAGGGCTTGGAAATGCATAATGGCAGACGATGAAATATATGAAAGCGACGTCAATGAAGGAAAACATTTTTAAGATATGTCATCGTTGGTACCTAACACCTGACAGATTGGCACGTTATTATTCCAACGCCTCTGACAAATGCTGGAAGTGTAAGTCAAAAATAGGTTCATTTTATCATGTTTGGTGGACATGCGAAAAAGTTAAAAAAATTTGGAAAGAAATTCATAGCATTGTAGTACAGATATTGAATACAAATTTACCATTTCAACCTGAAATGCTATTTCTGTGCAGTATGCCGGATATATTAAAGAAGGAAGATGCATATCTGTGTTCAAATTTGGTTACAGCCGCAAGTATGATACTTGTCAGACACTGGAAGAAAGAAGAGTGCCCAACACGGGAGGGTTTTATAAATAAGACTTTAGAGATAGCAGAAATGGACAATTTGACTTTGAAAATTCATGGAAAAGAAGATGGGACTTTCCAAAACAGATAGAATTTTTTTAATGAGTGGATGGACTCACAGGCATAGAAAGTTTAATATTGATACAGCTGGAGAGGGATCCTATCTTTTTTATTTCAATGTCTATATGTATATGTGTGATGGTGTTGGTGGTGGGTTGTTGAAGGAAAAACAGTAAAAATAATAGAGAGGAGGGGGGGGAAAGGAAATGCATAATGGGATGATGCTGTGGCTGTTACTGGAGTATGAAAATGCATACTGTGATGACGTCATGTTAGGCATCTCTGTTCCGGCACATTATGGAAGGAAGGTGAAGAATGTCATACAGAGTTGCCTTTGTCAACATGTACCCCGTGGCCTTCGCTATGTCTAGTCTCACCTGAAGATACCGGCTTCCAAACTTTGAGATGTCAGCAGCAAGTCACAGGCTGCCAAGGTGGAGGCAATATCTTCCTGAAACATGAGAGAAAGCATGACTCACCATGGAACTGTCCAAGGTCCACGTATTTTGCTGGCCAGCGGTAGAGGAAAAGTAGTGCAAGACATGGGGCAAGTGAACTGAAGACAGAGTGGAGAAAAAAACTAGTTTACCCGATAGGCAAGGCCTAATCCAAGCTGGGCCAGGCACAACACAGAAACGTTTTGACCTAGGCCAGGTCATGGAGAACCAGTGGACTGTGAGAAATAGAGCTGTGCTGTAGCCTGAAGAAAGCTCCACAGGTTTAGATGGCTCACTGTTGTTCAGTCGCACAGTCGAGTCTGACTCTTTGCGACCCCATGGACAAGATCACACCAGGCCTTCCTGTCTTCCGCCGTCCTCTGAAGTTGGCTCAATTTCATGTTTGTTGCATCTATGACACTGTCTAACCATCTCATCCTTTGCCGTCCCCGTCTTCTTTGACCTTCAATCTTTCCCAGCATCAGGGTCTTCTCCAGTGAGTGCTCCCTTCTCATTTGGTGGCCAGAGTATTTGAGCTTCAGTTTCATTATCTGGCCTTCCAGGGAACAGTCAGGGTTGATTTCTTTGAGGATTGACTGATTTGTTCTTCTTGCAGTCCAAGGGACTCTCAAGAGTCTTCTCCAGCACCATAGTTCAAAAGAATCTATTCTTCGGTGCTCGGCCTTCCTTATAGTCCAACTCTCGCAGCCATACATGACTACTGGGAATACCATTGCTTTGACCATGCGGACTTTTGTTGGCAGGGTGATGTCTCTACTTTTTAATATGCTGTCAAGGTTTGCCATCGCTTTCCTCCCAAGGAGCAGGCGTCTTTTAATTTTATGGCTGCAGTCACCATCTGGCTCACTACAAGAAGCAAAATGTGTCTTTTAATTCTAAAGGGAAGCC